>NC_056733.1:1862253602-1862446102 GCF_019279795.1 Protopterus annectens
CCAGGCTCCATAAATTTCATACCCATAGTTCCTCCACCCCACCCGTGTTCAAAATACACGCATACCTTCCATTGTCCACTTATTATCGCAGCCATGACACACCTCCACACACTGCCCTCTCCAGAGCATTAGGGGCCCTACACATATGTTGTCCCACCCCATGTATTCTCAGGCTCTCCCACCATTTAGTCCTTGAACATACCTGCCCTTGCTTGTGTAATGGTCGGAAGGCCAAATGGTCTATATAATTTTTGGTTACCCTCTGTGTGTAAAGTAGACTTAGCAAATCAACAATGTTACTCCCACTGGTAATATCCTGCCTGTGGTGTGAGTAGCAGTGCTTTGCTCACCCCTGCCCATCTGGATATGACATATGCTGACAGCACTATGTAATACTGGGGTTGCTGTTGATTCCCTTCTCATTCCTTTTGTATGCTTTATCGTTACGTCGTTCTTTCTTCATAGATAGATGGAGATATATATATATATATATATATATATATATATATATATATATATATATATATATCTGTATATACTTATATACATTTCCTATGCTGGGCACTGCTTAGACCAGCGCTTGTGCACTCAGACTTACTTACTGGTACCTATATGTGTTTACTGCTGCTTATTTGTGCTTACACCTGCTTACTAGTACCTTATTCATTATGATAGTGCCACTTTGCTTGAATGATATTTAAGTTTAAATATCTCATGCGATACTCTTATGTCGTTTTTATGGCAAAACGACATTCATTCATTCCACATGAAAAATGATATGTGCTATTGTTGGGCTGGAACCGTGAATGCCTGTTTGTTAGGCGGATGCTCTAAATACTACACTATTGACACTTATGTTGATTCCGCATGTTTTTCTCTATTTGAATGAATATGATGTGTAAGCTATGCTCGGCAGAGGGCAGCGACACGCAGACACGCTGCGCTTTGCTTACACTTTCGATATTGCAGCATTCAAATGTATAATAGGGACACAGGGAAGGGAATCTAATTGTGAAAGTTCTAGGGACAGGGCTTATCATTCTACTACGTGCTTGTGTGTTTACTACATCGAGTGTATTTCACTGTTCGTGGACACTCTTGTATGCTTAGCATACATTTCGGTATCCATGGACACTGAATTACTGACTTACTATTAGGGGCGGGCTCTACTAGTAGGCATAGTATGTTTTGCAAGTGTCGGGGCATGTTTATGCCTCCGTTGAGCACTTTTACATGCCCCCTGCACTTGCACACGTTTCCTGAGCACGTCGAGGTTGCAGTGGTGCGCCCTCATGCATATTCATATGGAGCTGCTGTGCCATCTGTAGTGAGGTCGCTCAGCGCAAGGCTAAAACCGTCCTTGCGCCAAGCTTCTTGAATCCCGAGGACTGTTATATCATGTGTTGCTTCTCTTTTATTTTTAAGTAGACTGATTTTCATACTTTGCATGTACTCTGCTTCAGCAATTTTTGAATGCATACTTCTTACTGAAAGAAAATTTCCCAATTTATTGCTTTCAGTAGCTTAGTGAATTCATTAGACATATCTTTGGTAAGCAACTAGTCAGGAATTTCATATTAGTTTTTTTAACATTCTATAATATTGTCATTCTATTACTTTTTCTTGCAGCTCTTTTAAACTTGGCTTAATGAAATTATTGCACACTTTACTCTCAGAGGCTAACTTCTCTTTCGGGTTCTGCCTGAGTGTGGCAAATAGAAGCCTATGACTTCATTAAACATCATGCAGTCTAATAATCAACAATTAAAAATTGTATTTAATTTCAAGTTCAGTGTACAGTATTACTGTTTAGTGAACATAGATAAAATAAAGCAAACTCCACAGCTTTCAGCAACAGTTTTTAAAGTATGCTATTGAGCTAGCAGTTAGCTATGACTTCATTCAATAATGCTTTCCTTGAGAAGATCATCCCACACACATCATGCATTTCAAGGTATTACCCACTCCATTTCAGCTTTAGCATGCTCAGCATTACAATAATTGTCACATATACAGTTTCAATCACTTCTGGGGTAAATTATAACCTTCTATTGTTAGTATATTGCAATACTTCAAGCATCCAGTCAAGTAAGCAAAGCAAAACAAAATGAAACTAATCTTCCCTTCTCATATGCATAAACCTTTCTTAACACACAATGAACTTCTGGGTATTCATAATACTGGGACCCAATTAAGCAAATATTCCTTATGGAAATGCCAATTGCACTCAAAGGATTGGCACTCCAATAACATATGTAAGAAAAGGTTTTCCCAGCTTTGTTTCTGTGGAGTATTTTTCACATTTAATGTTCACTCTGCAATTTAAATTCACAACATATTGCAACAGTTATATTATAGAATTGAATTTTGACCTCTCCATCACTGTAGTGCCTCAGGTCCCTCCTTAAGCCAAAATTTAGGGAATTTATCTCAAATAGTATCTATTTTTCACTTTTTGTTACTTTCAATTTACTGCATGAATGATGCACATTGCATTTTTTACTTTAACTAATGGAAATATTTAAGGAATTAAGGAATTATTTTTAATTATTTCCATGGTTTAAGTTTGTGAGCAAACTATATAGCATTTTCTTTTTGGTTACAATTTTTGGACTTTCACAGACCTGTATTTATAAAATAAATTGGGCTTTATTGAAATAGATTTGTCACGTCAATATACAAGTTTTCTAACATTAAAATTCTTTCAGATATATACTAATTCTCAAACTTCCCAAACATAAATGACAGAAAATTAGTTCACTAAAGTTAAATAACTTACTGTTCTTGTCAGTATCATTTATCCAAGTGCACAGGCCTACCCTTGCCTGTGCTTCTGACCTTACTAGAGGCTATTTTCCTTCCAGATCCTGTCCTCTCTACTGCTCCATCCCGCACCATTTGCTGAGTCTTCTCTTACTCTAAGCATGTGAAGTTCTTACATTAGTTCTTGATAAGGTATGAGGTTTCTCTGTAAAATATCCTATATTTGGTTCTCATTTAAAGATTGGTTATTCAATGTCATGTGATTTGTATTTTCAAAATGTCTTTTAAAATATACATACCATATAAATTCAGCCATACAAACATCTCCTTGACATTGCTTTCTTCATGGTCCTTGAAGTAGTTTTTGGAAAATAATCTGATATCAGTTTCTTTGTAGCTCTTTATATTATCTCCTATTTTCTTTAGCCCATTGTATTTTTAATTATGTCTGTAGTCATTCCTCAATCACCTTATATCTAAGTAATAATTTTGTTCTCTTGTGCTTGACTGTTTTCAAAGGTATCAGATTATGATATGTTAGGTATGTGACATTCTTCATCAAAATAATTTATTTTACACGTTTCCCTGTCACATGACTTTAGCTTTATCTATACATTCAAGAATCTCTTTTAAAATGTATTGAAATGTTTTCACAATAAGATAAATTGTAAGTTTGGTTATCTTTTGCCAGTGTCCTTCTAAAATATAATTTTATCATGTTTTAATATCAGTACAGTTAAATTTGGCTGTTAAACCTTTCATTCTCTTTATCATTCAGCTTTTAGTTACAAGTAAGATTAGCATCTTTTCTTTCTGAACAAGAAACCAGGTTCTTAATTAATGGAAGATGATGATCTTTAGTTCTTACATCAGTTTTGAGGCTATAATTCTTAACAATTTCATTAGCAACAATAAAATAATCTATTACTAAACAACTCTTTTTGTTATAAAAATATAAGATCCGTTAGTTTTAGATTTGTCAATTCATTTAATACTAATAAATGGCTGCCTACTATTTTAAGAAGAATTTCCCTGGGAATGCAAACCTTCTGTACCTCGTGTTGATGTTACATTTGGTGTAGTTTTAAATATAACTATCTTAGTGTTCAGATGTCTACACATTATCAAATGATATTCATTCTTACAAATACATTTCCCATGCTTATAATGTCTCTTAATTCTACCAATTAATTTTTATTTGTGCCACCTTGTTAAATATCAAAGGGTATTAAATGTATGCACTTTCTTTCTCTAGTTTATCTCTACCAAAATGTCTATACTTTAATAATACACTAGGAGAAATATCTTTATCTGTCTTTACTAAGGTGACTAAACTTATATTTGATTTTTGAATATCTTTACCTTTGCTAACTTCAATTTCAAAATGTTTCAAATATTGAATGGCTAACTTACCTATAGTTGCTGTCCATGATTATTTAAAATCCACAGTATTACATCTTTGTGATGACAAAAATCATTGCCCTAAACTCAAGAACATTCCATGTTAGCACATAAATACTTCAGTTTCACTGCTTACAACTTCCAGTCAACTGTAATATCTAGTGCTTCTTACTTTACTTTGTCAAATGCATTATACAGATTCCAGCTCTGCCAAACATATGTTCTTCCAGTTACTCTCCTAATCTTTTCCGATTCATCAGTAAAGTATCCTATCTCTCAGCCTGTGTTATGTAACTAGATCTTGACTGTAACCTTAAGACTGATTCAAACAGAATTTTAATAATAACTTTACCTTCCCTGGTGTCTCTTTATAAATTGTCGGGATACTAATCATAGAAAATAAAGTAATTTCCATATTTCAGTATCTTCCCTGATTTTAAAATTATTTCATTATATTGCTTGTCTTCCAGTAATGGGTTAAATCCATTCCTTTGTATTGCATTGACAGTGTTAATTCTCATGTCCTTGTTTTTACACAAATGTTTCCTATTTAATCCATATATTTGCTTTTTTTTTGTCTTTGAGCCTGTTTTATAACTATCACCTTCATATTCTGTCTTTCAGGAATTCCTCTTCAAACTTGAAGTTAACTTTGTAATCATATAATCCAAAATCTGTTCTACTGTCATTTATATAGAAGACCAGATTTGATGAATGCATAGTTCTATGGCAGATTAGCTATCAAAGAATCAACTATACCTGCCAAAATCAAGTTATGTTATCAAAATGCTTTCAAAAAAGATTTAGTAATGTTTCTCAAAAGATAACAATGTCTGTGCATCTGTTTTGTGAAAAGCATGTTAGATTATTTCTTTTCTTAGGTGCTCTGTTGTATTTTAGTTGGCTTACTCCTTCTCTTCATCTCATTGTTATATTTTTTCTCTGCATCTCTCTCATCTTTTTTCATTTAAGATATTCTCTTTTTCATATATCTCAATGTCTTCAGCCATTCATGTTCCTTTACTAGCAACTGTCTTGGTCCTTTTAACTGATATCTTCTTATATATTCTCATTTCTTCACATGGTAAGTTATTTATCTCCAAATCTTTTTGTCAGCATTTTTCTTTCCTGTTCTCAGTTTGCCTTTTGACAACATTTTTAAGCCCATTTTTGCAAGATCATACTTTAACTGTATTTTTCTACATCAGTTTCAAATTCTCCATTGTTTTCTTCCTGAAGAAGTTTGTTCTGATTTGACTACTACTAATGTCCTTCATTTCCTGTCTTAACCTAACTGTACAATTATTGTTTGTTTTCTTCATTCTCATCTCTACTTTTGCATCATATTGGTTATTTTCTTGTATTGCACTCTTTCATAATTTCATCATTCAGTATGAACAGAATCTTGCTCCCTAAATGATCCTGTTCTCCTCCCCTAATGCCCTGCATTATTAATTTTAGCTCTTCAACTATTTTTATAATTTTTTCTTTAATATTTTTTATTTCTTGATAATTATTAATGGTTTTAAAATTTGTTGTGTTTTTGTCCATGATGGTAACTTTTTGACAGTCCAAGACTCTTAGTGCAAGTCCTGGACTATTGAGAATAAATATATAAATATATATATATATATATATATATATATATATATATATATATATATATATATAGGTCAACTTCATATGTTAGACACTTCATAATGCCGAATTTCATATAGCCGAGACCATATGATCGACATTTAAAATGTCAAACATATGAAAAACAAAAGTACAAAATAACAAACACTTACCTAAACACTGCTAGCGGGGGTCAAGCCCCCCTACACCCCCCCATGGGGGGCTCCACCCCCTCGTAACTTAAATATACCAACTCCGAGATTGCACTACAGTGCAGGAATGGAAATCTTTCCATTCCGCACTGTACAGAGATGCCCGTTCTGCAGTGTCGGCATTTCAAATTGCGATCATATGGTCTCAGCCATATGAAATTCAGCATTCTGAGGTGTTGACAATGTGAAGGGGACCTATATATATATATATATATATATATATATATATATATATGTGTGTGTGTGTGTGTGTGTGTTGGGGTTTGGTCTCCACATCATGGGGGTGCACTGGGTCTTACTCCCATCAAAAGCAACTTAAGAGATGAATACAAATGTTCTACATCTGTTGCTCTTTTGTATTTTCATATGTTTTTCATAATTTCAAGGCTCATACTTACAAATTGCAGAATTACAAAAGGAAGCCATGTATGAGCCATAAAAGTATTCAAAAGATTTCTTAATAACATTTTCAGTTATCTCATCTTCTAGAATCTTAGGATTGAATCGTTTAATTAATGAGCTTAAAGGTAAGCAATGTCAGTATTCATCTGAATCAAAGTGCTTAAATGCCACTGAGACAAACAACTGAGTACAGATTATAAGAAAACCCAGTCAAATTAGAGTGGTTATTGAAACATACCTTATACTTCCAATAGTGGAGGTCCATGGAATATATGCACATCATTTCCTAAGGGCAATATCTGTAAAAAATATGACTGGGTAATTTGAAAGTTTAGGGTGCTCACTGAAGGAAGAATTTCTTTTTTATTTTATACATCAAATTAATCTGTACTATATCCACACATGTTAGCCCTTATCCTTGCTATTATAAGCTTAGTAGTGACTTCAAGATCCCATAGTAATGCAATGATGTCAGATCCTGTAATGTGATTAGTAGAGTAATCATGTGCAATCACTTAGAGGTACATTACCTAATGAAAAATAAAGTTTGCATTTTAAAACATGACACTAGGAAACCAAAAGTAACAACTTTAAATGGGCAATGTCAGTGTTTCTTATTTCACTTTGCCAAATGCATTATACAGATTCTAGCTTTGTCAAAGAATTTTTTTCAAACTTCTCTCCTAATCTTTTCTGATTCCACATACCCATCTATCTGTAAAGAATCATGTCTATCAAGCTGTAGTACATACATAGATCTTAACTATAAATAGCATATATCAGACATGTAAACCATGTTAGTCACTACTAATAACAGTGTATTGGAATAATAATATATGTATCCCTCTTTGAATACCTGGCAGCTGGACTTGTAAGTATAAAAACAATGTTTTATGAGAGAAAAAAATAAAAAGAACTTGCAAGAGGAAAGAAAAACAGGAGTAGGGGAATTACAAGGAGAGCATAGGTATGTTGAACTTATGGAAGGCTGCTAGCTCTAAACATTAATTTTATATCTGATATGCAACTCTTAGCAAACAACTAGGTATGTTCTGATATCCATCTAAATGTGGACTGTCCCTGGTGTTCCCTTGTTCTACATGCTTACATAATTGAATCAGTTGTTGAAATTAAGTGATACAGCTGTAACACCTAACCCAATGCTATTCAACACCATTAGAGATCAATATTGTGCTTTATTACAATGCTTAAACATATACCATTGATTAGATTATATTCCCATATTACCGCTTAAGTTACCATATGTGTTAAAAATTAATGAGAGTGACCAAAATCCTTGTTCAAGTAAGGTCAAACAGAAGCCTGTGAACAGCTGACAGTGCCTTAGACAATATAAAGATGTCACTTACAACGCACAGATAGTATGCAATTATAAGAATAAGCCATTTTACATCCCTGTAAAAATATGTTAATGAGTAACAGAGCATCATAGGATCATAGGAGGTTATTAGGCTAATGGCCATGGGGCCCTTACAAGCCTAGCTTAGAGTTTATCCTCAAAAAGAAACCTCAGTCAGCACCTGTTGCACCTGTCAATAAGGGACACAGGTGGAACCCCTGGGACAAATTTGTGGTTTCCCATCCACTCATCAAGGCTGCACTTGAAGATGGTCAGTGAGGTATTCTGTTTGACATGTATAGGAAGTCTATTCCAGAGACGGGGCAGCCACTGGGAGACAAATCTGCCTCTCCAGCAGGTGTTAATTACAAATAAGTGCCAAACCAGTATGTTTTGATATTTCATGGAAAGACTGAATTTTCAGTGGAAGATATACTAGTATTTCAACAATGTCAAACAACTTTTTTCTCCTCCTCCTCTCATCAGTAATATTGTACCTGAAAGCAATACTATCGCTAATGATTAGATGGAACAGGACAATTGATGAGTGAATAATAATTCATCAAGTCCTACATTTCAAGTGTCCTTCTTGTCACGTGTTTTTCAGTGATCACAAGGCGTGATCATTGAGCAGCACTATCTCAGCATAGAATACAATCACAGCACGCATAGTGAAGAGGAAACATTTACATTTTTATGCTAGTGACTGCTTCCCTTTCCCCAAATTTATATAAACTCAGAAAGTAACAGAATGAACACAGCAGTTTTCTCTGCTACAGAAATGTCAGTTCTGGAAATGCAATTTTTATTTGTATTTAGTTAGTTAGCTAGTTAGTTAGATAGTTTTAGACAATCTGTATGGTTACTCAACTGAGTGGATGCCTACAGCGTGGGTGTGTTCTGTTTATGGTGATCACATCACCACGGTTTTCAAGGAACATAGTCCTTATATAATGTGATGCAACGTATTAGCTCCTGGCTGCATATCCTTTGATCACATGTCCTAGCATAGATTAGATTCAGACCTGCTGAATATAGCTTTGTTTGTATAACTTGAGCACTAATCCAGGCCATCTTTTCTTGGAGAAGGTTTCTCTGCACCCTAGTGGCAGGAGTGTGCAGTTAGAACTTGCCTGATCGAAGACTGCTGGAACAGGGTTCAGTTTTTAGCCTTTTATTGGTTAATTGGTTAATTTGTTTAAATCAGTTTGCTCATTTGCTACTGTTATATTAAAAAAAATACACTTTATGCATCGCCACTTAGCTAGGGGTAAACTATTCCCAGTGCCATAAAGTCTGCTCTTCAAATTCTCCCTTGGAACTAGCCAGTTTTTTTAGTTTTAGCACTCAAATCTGTTTCTTTGATCTCAACACTTGTCAGAACTCGTTATAAGAACTAAATAAGCTACAAATCACTACAGCACTCAACTTTCCTCAATTGTCTAGAGGAAAACTGTTTTTAGTACTTACTTATATAAGTATACATTTATATACATTTTTTTATATATATATATATATATATATATATATATATATATATATATATATAGTTACTACTTACTATACTTAATAAATGCACCTATCCAGGCATGTCTAAGGGTCAGCTCCCAGTGTTTTCTTCTGTCTACCTGATGAATCTGGGCATCTTGGGGCAATGCAGCAGTTGCCTCATGTACACAGACAACCCTCTCCTCCTACCGCCCAACACTACAACCTGTGAGAGATGCACTTATATAGCCAAAATGGAAGCAAAGCTCTCTTCACCCAAGACTGGACTAGACAGTCAAGAGGAGAAGGTAAACACTTCCACCACACTACACTCATCACATAGTCCTTGAAAACCTAAACCACCAAAGCACACACATAGAAACACAAAACACGAACCTACATTCTTGGAGGCTCTCAATAAAAATCTGCCCTAGCAACAGAGACCTCCAAAGCAGAAACGCAAGCAACCTCCACCCCCTAACACAACCCAAATGACACATAGCCTACAAACTCAATGTACCACTCAACCACAGCCCATAAGCCATAACAACGTACCCAACACTCTAGTCATAGGTGACTCTATAGTCAGGCACATTGATGTTCCACTCACCAGGCTAAACAAGGAGAAAGTTACTGTCAGCTGCCTGCTGGGTGCCATGATCAGCCACATAATGCATGCACTCAGGTCACTCCACAACAAGTACAAATATGACTCTATCATTGTCCATGTTAGTGTGAATGATGTGAGATGTACCTCCCTAGACTACATGAAAAGAGACATGGAGGAGCTCTCCGCTGTTGTAGCCCAGGCAGGTATGACCCTAGCCCTTAGTAGCATCCTGCCATTACCCAGAATGATACCACAGTACAAGGACAAAATGATTGACTTCAACAATTGCTTGAGCTTCTGGTGTCATTCTAAGGGGATCCAGTATCTCTCTGCCTGGGATGACATGATCAAAAGACCACAATGCTTTGCCAGAGATGGCCTACACCTGTTGCCCTTGAGATTCCAGATACTGGCTAAGGCTCTTGCCACCCCTATAGTGCCTTTTTTAGGCAAGGTTCAAATGGCAAATTCACCACCGTAACAGGTACAAGCAAGCAAAATCTGAGGGTAATGCTACTCAATGCTAGAATTCTAAACCTCAAAATGCACTCACTCGAGGCACTCCTTAAATTGGAGAACATCGACATCTGTGCAGTGACAGAGAGCTGGTTCAAGGCTCCAGAGAGCACCTCTGCATTACCAGGCTATAATTCATACCACACCTTTCGGCCACCTAACCTAGACCAAAACACTAAAGGCAGAGGCATTGTCCATATTCATTAAGGATATCCACACCTCCAGGCTAGTCGCTTAGCATAATGCATCCGAGATTATCCAAGTGCAACTAACTCTGGGTAAGACCGCAATCCAAATTGTAGCTTACTACAGATACCCCACCATGCCCCAGGATTCCCATTTCTCATTTCTTGATACACTGGAAAATATTAGGGTACAATCCAACACCCTACTAATGGGTGATTTCAACTACCCCACCATTAACTGAGAAAACTACTCATGTACCAACTCTTTTGTTCAACATTTTCTGGAATTCATAAATTCCAATGCCTTGGATCAACTTATCCACAACCCCACCAGGGGCAGCAATATCCTAGACCTGATCATTACCAATATGGGTGACTGGTGTTCTACAGCAGAGGTCAATTCCTCGTTGGTCAGATCCGACCACAAGCTAATCACCCTAGACATCCACATACCGCCCCCACCCCCCATTAGGGAAACCTCCATAAAAAATTTCTCCGAAGCCAACTTCATGCTTCTTAAGACAGAAGTGGCAAACTTCACGACACCCATGCAGATGGACAATAGAGGTACAACTGCTGAATCCTACACAAATGCACTTTATAAGCACTTACACGAGTGCATGGATTGTGCTATCCCTAACAGAACCAAGATGCTATCCTCCAAAAAAAGGAAGCCAATTTGGTGGTCCCCTGCCATAAACAAACTCTGCAACAGAAGAAAGAAACTGTTGCAGAAAATAATAAAATCCCATGATTGGAGGAACTCCCTGGTCAGCCTCAGTAAGAAGCTGAGATTCCTCATAAAATCCTCCAAAGCTAGTTACAAAAACAAAATCCCACTGATTCTAAAGACAACCACAAAGCATTCTATAGCTATGTCAAGAATCTCAATGGCAACACTCAGATCTGCTCTGAGTTACAGCACAATGGCACTAAATATACAGAATCAACTGATATTGCCAACATCCTGGCAGATAGCTTCAGTGCTAACTTTACGCACCTCTCATCCTCTAAAGGGCCCATCTCTATACCAGAAGAATGCAAAGTTCCTGTAATCACAGCTGCACAGGTAAAAACCACACTCTCCAAATCCAAGAACACAGCATCCATGGGACCTGACAACATCCCAGGCTGCCTTCTACATGAACTACAGAATGAACTGGCACCCCACCTAAGTACCATGTTCAATCATCAGCCTCACCTCAGGTTTTTGCCTACTGAATGGTGCACATTGAAGGTTATCCCACTCCACAAAGGGGGAGCCACCATGGGCCCTGGGAACTACTGCCCCATTAGCCTGATGAGCCTGGTCTGCAAGGCCATGGAACATATCATCATGGAACTTATAAACAAAGACACTGGTAATCTCCAAACTCTGGACCCCACCCAGTTCGGGTTTGTAAAAGGCAGATCATGTCTCCTAAACCTGATAGACTTCTTTGAAGCAGTCACCAAAGCCGTAGACAAGGGTAAGGTGGTTCACACGGCCTATCTAGATCTTGCCAAGGCTTTCAACACCATCCTCCACTCTGGAATTATAAATAAACTCACTAAACTAGGTATAAATCCCTATGTCACAAGATGGGTTGCCAACTGGCTCACTGACAGAAACCACACTGTGAAAGTAGCAGACTCCAAATCCGACTTCAGACCAGTGACAAGTGGAGTACCACAGGGTTCAGCCCTGGGTCCTCTCCTGTTTGGTATCTACTTCTTTGAAGTACAGGCTAACACAGACGGTCTTTGGCTAACGAAGTTTGCAGATGACTGCAAACTAGGAGCCATAATCAAAACTCCTATCGATGTGGACATCCTACAAAAGAGCCTCACTGAGACAGATGCCTGGTTTCAAAGCCATGGCCTCAAGCTCAATGCCAGAAAGTGCATTGTTATCACCTTTGGTAAAAACTCTGTACTCATGAACTACCACATAGGCAGTAGTCTACTTAACACCGAAAGTGTGATAAGAGACCTTGGGACACAGGTAGACAGTAGTCTCTCCTTTGGCAATCACTTGCCACAGTAGTCAGGAAATCCTTCTATGTGGCACACCACATTACAAAAGGTTTCTCATCCTGGAAAAAAAGAGGTCATTGTTCCCCACTACTCGTCACTCATTTGACCCATTATAGAGTACAATGCCCTTTTGGTATGTACCTCACAAGACATCTTCAACAACTGGAAAGGCCACTGAAATACCTCACAAAGAGGATTACCAGCCTCAGACAGATGCCCTACGCAGACCATCTCAAAAAACTCCAGCTTTATTCAGTTGCATATTGCCTACTCAGAGGCAATCTCTGCCTAACATACAAAGCTATGTCAAACCCAGAGCTGTTGGACATGCTCCACTTAAAAAAATCCCAATCCCTCCAAGTTACATGCTCTAGGGACCTAAACATTGTCACCACAATAAACAGAACATGCTGGAGGGATAGATTCCTGTCCCAGAGACTTCCCAAACTCTGGAACAAACTACCTATCTATATCAATGAAGGTCCTCATTAGCACTCTTCAAGACAAATCTTGATGATTGGATGGGAAATAGGAAATTCACCCCAGGGATCACTTCTGTGGCTCTGCTTGACAGGGGCACAGAAAAATAATTTTCTTGGGTGGCGAAACCCAGGGTACCTTTTTGGTTAGGCGTATATAGGCCCTAGGGCCAATAGCCTAGTACCCATCTATGAACCTATGAACCTATGAAACCATAGTTATCTGTTACTTCTGTTAATGAATTAGAAGATACTGAAGAGATAATATCCAGTATTATTCTTAATTATAATAGTGGTATAAATAATGGTTACACAACGTATTTAAATGCCAATAGCTTTCCAGAGAAAGACATTACTTAATATGCACTGCCAGAAAATTATTTCAGTGAGCTTCTCCATTGAAAATTAATACCTTTCATTTGAGAGCACAAGCATCTTTAAGGAATATGCAACATTTTCAGTATGTCAGTGCATAGCACCTCCAATCTAGCTGATGGGAGAAGAAGCCAGAACATACGCTACACCCTGTAGTCAGAGCCATAGTAAGGATGGAGAAGGAGAGATATGGCTAGCCTGGGGTCAGGTAGTTAGGGAGCATGATCTGCATTTTACTGGAAGCACCAGTTGTCTCATGATCTGTTCTAGCAGTAGCACTGCCTGTACTGGTAAAAGTAGTTAAGCAGCCCCATCTCTACTGCTCGGATGGCAAGAATATTCAGGGTGTTTTATGGACTGGAGTAAGAAGAACTTTGCCACAGTTTGGAAAATCTCATTTCTATACTTTTGAATGGAAGCTATAACAAGGAGCTTTGATAAAATGCAGCAAGCAGCTTCTTGCAGCAGTTACAATTGATCTGAGTATCTCAGTTATGGCCTGGGATATGTGCCAAACAGGAAATTACCCAGGCCACATGACAATTCATCTATAGCTCTGTCTATGATCCTTTGTCTATAACAACCCACTACAAATTCACTAGCTCAACCACCTAACAGTTTTGATATGAAATAATTTGTAACTTTAATTTCATTAGTATACTGTTTAATGTACAACAGCTTTATTCTTCATAAGTAAGGTAAGAATTATGTAATGACTGCATAACCAGTAATTAATAAATAACTATTTAAGGCAAGCTGCAAACCTGCATCAGGATCAACTACAGTAAACTAAATATGCTTTACTTCAAATTTATAAATATTATAGATCATCTAGGAAGTATTATAGCACCTACATTGTTTTCATTTGAATACAACCTACTTAAGAATCTCTAACATGTAGAAAGTTTCACAAGAACCCAAAATATTTCATATAATGTTCATAAACTAGAAAATGCCACTTATCTTATTTTGTCATTATTTTTCAAAACACTGTTCTGTAAAATTATAGGCAGGCCTTTTTCAGACTCAATCCTATGAAGAACTAGTTAAGACAAAAATAATAAATTGATTTTGTGATTATTTTTATGTCTTGCTAAATCCACTGCATGTATATGATGTATTAATATGAATAAAATGATAAAATATGATTTCAGGCCAATACTTACACTGAAACGATTGCAGAATCATGAAAACTCCAGCAATCCTGTGGTTTATCATTTAGAAATGTTTAAAAGGAGGAAAAATATCACACAATGGTAGCATTCCTTAAACATTTGTTTGAGAATCATTACTTCTATTCATGTCTTAATAAATATATTTTTTATTCAAAACTTTCAATAACATCACAATATTGGCATGCCTAATTAAAATAGTTTCTGTTTTTAGCAAAATTCAGGTTTACTAAAGGGTATTAAGACAGACCCAAAAAAGCCTTATTTTAACAGAAGTAAAAAGGGGGATTTCTAATATCCTACCAAAATAAAGCATTTAACTCAACTGTGTAATAATTCAGAAGATGTGAATATTTTAACGCATGACTTTTTGTAAAGAAAACTTACCTGTGAACTGACCACAACTAATTTCAGTGGTAGAATTTGTTTTATAAAATAATATTTTCTTTTATCGTGAAGAGACTTTTATAGTAGTATACAAGTATATAACACAGAAAACTGATGACTTTAGGGATGAAGTAGTGCTGGCCTGAGGAAATCAGACATAGGTAGAAAACCTTTAGCATTCACCAAGGCAACCACTACAGCTTTAAGAATCATATGTATTTTTTCTTAGGACATGGCATATTATGCCAGCATTCAATGATGTTTAACCTCTTGGACATTAAAGTTTTCCATTCCATAGTGCTTTCTAAGGAAACTGTCTCTCTTTTTAATTGAAAATTGTTGATTCTAGACAATATCAGATAAAAGTTTGTGGTTTTTGAATGGTATTAATTGTGTTTGAGATTGATACCCTTAGACTTTAGAAATTTCATTAGGGACTAACACACTTTTTTCTAGAGATGTTTTATGTAGAAAAAAGTCATTATCTTACTATAGTCTTACCTTCCCACAGAAACCTTGTTTCAATTTTCACAAAGGCATGTTGGAGAAGTGTGTCATTCTAGTTGGGAGACAGGCAAAGTAAGGAGTGCAGAGGACAGAAATCATGAGAATCTAACTAATGTTCTGAAAGACCCCTACTGAAGATCTTCAACAGATCACTGTTTGGTGCAGAAGTGATTGAGGATTAGGGGAAGTAAGTAAGTGGATTACGAGTGTGGGAAAAATCTGAGGACTCGGAGTCTGTCAGTTAAACACCAGTGACATGGAAAGTTATGGAGAAAATCCTAAGAGCCAAATCAGCAGCATTCCTATAAGGCAATAATATTAAGAAATATATAGAAAAGCAACTAGCATGAGTTCAAGACCAGATGAAGCCAATTAATAGAATCAGGTCTATGTTTTGTTGGTGAGGAAATGGTTTACAGATTAACTTAAGAGGGGCATATGGGTAAACATAATCTATCTGGACTTCAGTAAAAACAAGGATTATGTATCATGGCTGAAAGGGGATTATGTCAAGAAGAATGTGTTTATTGTGGTACAGATAGATCTTGTGTCCAGTGTTTGTCAGAGTGTATGGGTCTGACGTAGCTAAGGTTCAGGCTGTTTGCTAAGGTTGCAAAGGTGAATGCAACAGGACAAAATAGTGAAGAGTCTAGGTAAGGATTTGGAAGCTGACTACGTTAGCAGAAAGGTAGCAGTTGAGGTTCAGTGCAGGCAACTGCAAAATAATGCACTTGGGTCACAATAATCCAGGTGTGAACTATCAGCAGGAAGAGTAAAAGGGATAACAACAAATTATCTGGGATGTTAATCAAATGTTTAGGCCACCAAGAGTTGAGTAACAGGACAGTGACAGAGGCAAACATAAAGCTGGATTGCATTCTCAGTGGGTAGGCCCTCAGAAACAAAGAGATGATACTTCTATGTTATGAGTCCCTGGTCAGGCTATACCAGGTATACTGTGTGCTGTTCTGGAGTTCTATAGGCCCTGCACAGAAAAAAATATCAGACTACTAAAAGGTATACTTATGAAAGTTATCAGAAATATGCAATGGGATATAGGGTTTAAGGCATGAGGAGAACCTAGAGACACACAAGCTTTTCTCATCAGATACCAGAACAGAAATGTGAGAGTATATCAAAGAATTTCTGTAGAGTACTGAAAAAGGACAATAAAGGGAATAGAAAGTGGACTGGCACACATGACAAGGATGAACTACTCCACAGATCTTCAAAAGTACTTCTTCACAGAGAGGCTTGTAGGCACATGGAGAAGACTACTGGAACAGGGGGATTGACTCTGAAATTCACAGAGGCATTCAATAGGGCATAAAGCAGAAGGTGAAAGGGGGAGGTAGGAAGTAAAGATGGAGTTAAGGTAAAATGTTAAGGCAGCTAAAGATGGACTTGATAGGTCTATTGTCTCCTTCTATCATCAAGTTAATTTAATGTAACAGGGGAGTGATTCCAAGGTGTTATCAAGATCAGTTGCTCAGTCTGGTAGGATATGAACAATTACTGATCACAACTCATGCAATGTAGTTAGGAATAACCTAAAGATCTAGTATCTCCCTTTAAAAAAAGAGTGCAATGCATTTGTCTTGAAAAAAGTTAGTTTTGAGAAAGGAAAGGATAAGCGAGTACTTAGCATTAAAACATTAAACTATTAAACAAGCAGTCAGACTGAAAAGTTTCTGGCATACTTATTGGAATTTTTAACAGGGATCTTCTTTGGTCAGTCCAGGTTATTGAGACATTGTACTATATATAAAAAATGCTGTTCTGGTCCACAAACTATGAAAACTGTACCACTGCTTGTAGACAAAATAACAAAGAGCACTATTGTCAGACAACTTATTAAAGGGGGGGGTCTATGTTAAAACAACAAACGGAATACATTTCAAACGCTCCGATGAGCGAAAATGCATGTGATCGATATCGCTATTGTGAGATCGTGGTACAGTGAAGATCGAAAAGTTTTCCCTTTCCTCATTGTAGTGCGATCTCGGAGTTGGAATATATTTTGGGGGGGGCGCAGCCCCCCACAATAGCTATATCGATCATATGAGTTTTCGCTCATCCGAGCATTCAAAATTTATTCTGTTTGTTGTTTTAACATATACCCTTAAAGGGCACCCCCCGTGTCTAATTATCGAAGCTTAATGACTATAAGCAGAGAAAAGAAATACAGTCAGAGCCTTACCTACCAGAATGACATAAACAAGACAAACAAGAACATTCAATAATTCAGCTCGCACAGCATTTGAATGCCATTTGCCTCATTTCTTCATTCTTTGATAAACAGGTGATAACAAGACATTAATCATTTTAGATGAGCCCTGCATTTCCAAAAAATAAAATGCATTTGTGGTAATAAGTTTGCAAGCATTCACAGAGATGTTTATAAGAAAGTATTGTGTCAGGCCTGAAGCATAAACTGTTTTTGAATTTGGCCTATATTGTATTTGGTAATGCTGAAGTTTTAGAACAATGAAAGATATGTTAAAATCTTGAAATTACACCAACCATCAAATGTGACTTCATATCGCACCCTGTATATTTATGTATCTGTATGTGTATAAATATATTGTAACATATAGTGGTGATTCTCACCAGAATTATATGTAAAAATGATATGAAATGGTGTAAATAGAACTACTGCTTTAAAACTGATTAAAACAGTATATATAAAGTACTCAGACATCTTTTTTGTAATATGTAGAGAAGAATTCTGCATGGTTCTTTTAAAAGAACCAATTATGTAATTAAAAGATGTATAAAAGTGATAAAGGAAGTTGGCGTCTCATAAAGGGGGAATGGTTGCCTTTAACATTGTTTCTGGGAGTTATGCTGCAATAAGAAAAAATTGCTGTAGAGTATTGTGAGAAGACCTGGACATCTTTCTATGAAGGAATCCACGGGGGAAAGTCTCTATTGGAGACTATCTGTATGTGAGGGACTTTGATTCCTGTTTCTTGCCAATGCAGAATTGAATTACTAAAATATTTTAGAAGTAACTGTTGCCATAATTGTAGGAGTTCTGAGACTTTTGCATTTATTTACTTTTGTTCAGAAAGTTATTTTGGTGATTATGACTGTGTAAGAAAAAGTCCACACAACTACTTTTTGTTGTATCATGAAATAGAAACTTTACATTTTTAATAATCTTTTGACCTTTGGTACATTACTATATTACATTGATTTTTACATTACTATATCACATTAGTGGAGAATGTAGGAATTTTGGGCACAAATTTTATGGTAAAGTCCTAATCTTTACCTTTTGATGTCCACATGAAGTCAAACTGTTTGAGCAAATTCATCTCACTTAAGAAAAAGCATTCTTGTGCTGCTGGGAACTATCCAGTCCTGTTGTGTCTGCTGTGTATGTTGTTTCTGAGTGGGGGACACCTAGGTCATATCTGCACAAATGGCAAGATGACTATTAGTCAAACAACTGTTCTAAACTACAGCCACTGAGACTGCCACTCAAGGGATGTTATCAATTATCAGAACAATATCAATGCCACAGGTAGTTTCACTGTTAAAAATAATGAAGGAGAAGAACCTCAAGGAATATGTGGTAGCCTTTGATGGAATGCCTACAGGAAGATTAGTAGCAGAGTGACTGGGTTAGAATCCTTTGAGCACAATTTACTGGGGGATTTAAAAGCCTTAATCGGCATAGGACAGTTTAGATTATCAGGTATATGAACAAGTAAAAAGGGTACTGCTAGCCTAAGCTGGTATTACCTCTGAAATGTCATCTCAAAAGTTTCCTAGCAGGACATTGCCTCTTGATAAAACTGTAAGATTTCAGTTATGTAATTTAAAACAAGTGCTTAAAAAGTGGTTACCTCTTCTACTTGAACATACTACAAGTAAAGTGATAGAAATGCTAGTGATAAATTTAAAATGTATTTTCCTGCTGTCTTACAAAGGGGTTACAACAACATGACCCTAAAGATGCCGAATATGTGTTGTTCTAGTAGAATGATTGCTATGAAATAAAATTATATTCAAAACTAGTGGCATACAGAGATAAATCTCTGACTATGGCTCAGCCAATCCAAGCTTGAATAGTGACGTGGACACTTGATACAATAGGCAGGCAGGATGGGCATGCCCACCAAATGGGAGAGGAAGGCACATCTGTTCAGAGCATATTCACGTGGTTCAATTTCCCTAGTGGTTGTGAAAACAGCTGTGTGATGATGTATGAAGGTGGGCAATGTGTTATGCTAACATCAAACACTTACAGAAGTGAGGGTGTAATTCAGTGCTGAGACCCACTGCATACCGTATTCCACTGTGGTGGGGTTAGTGTCCATGTGCAGAGGATGGGGAAATAAACAGATAAAAATACTGATTCAGCAGAAGTGTGACATGGTAATGGAATGCCTCAATCTCATTGCTAGACTTCAACATTGGCCATAGGAAGGCTGGGTCATGTAGGAGTGTTCAATATAACTAGAGATCAAGGATAGACACTGTGAGCTATATGGGAGCCTAAAAGGAAAAAAAATATGTATGAAACCGTGCAGCCCAGAGCTATAATAAAACATCTGTTAAGAAGCGCTGGCAATAAAACATAAAGTATTAAATGCAGACATATTCTGACTTTAATGAAAGCAAATGGGCAACATAGCTAAATTTTGTACTAGTAATTCTAACACTCTATACCCATACTAGTGAAATACTTGCTACTAATTAGAAACGTAACTATACTGAGGAGAAGGCAGCTGCCCTGTTTTCAAGGTGTTAGGGGGCATGTGACTTTGGTGCAAGAATATAATACTGGCATTCATTTATTCATTTATGAATGCAGAAACAATTGATAGAGCAGATATTATCAATTATTAGAGGAACTGATGTGCATATTTGCAGACATGATAATAAACGTTGAATAGTGTTATGCTTGCCAGGAGCGAAAACAGAAGATGTGAGACAAGCCTTGGAACACCTTAATGTAAGGAAGTATGGCTCTGCTTTTATTCATGTTGGTACACATGATGTCACCCACAAGGATTCTCTCACTCTTAGTAGGGAACTGACAGCCCACTTAAATAGTATTGCTTGTACTGGTGTTAGGACGCATTTTTCATAAATCACCTATAAAAAAGATAGTCAGGTCACTGTGAATGAAAATATATTTTGGGTAAATACCTACATGGAAAAGATGTCCTGTTTTAAAAAAAATGGAAATGTGTAGAGCATCCAAACCTTGTTTTGGGCACACGTGTTCAGACAGGATGGCATGCATTTTTCTAGATCAGTGAAGAGAATTTTTGCAGCAGATATTTTGCAATGTTTGCAAACACTAGGCAGGATTCTTGCCATGTCAAAAATTTAACACTCCACAGATAGCAACATTGGATGCCTCTCTGATGGTTGCTAATGCTAGGAGCATTAATAATAAAGTTTTTTTATTGGAGATTTTCCTACGTTCCCACAAGATTGATGTTGTTATTGTTTGTGAAACATGGTTGAAGAACAATGACTGGAAACTTCTGTCAGGGTATAAATGTTTTTACTGTAATAGAGATTCTAATAAAAAAATCAAGTGGAGGTTTTATGATAGGGATTAAAGATAGCTATGTGACCTGTGATTATTACATGTTCAGTGATAACACCAATACTATAGGCTGTGTAACTGTGACAATAAAGACAACCCTGGAACGTATAACAATTGCTGGAGTGTATAGACCACCAAAGTCAAGTGTAGATGACCTAGAGGAATTCATACATTTCTTGCATGAAACACAGGAGGGAAGAATAATATTAGCTGGGGACTTAAATGTACCAAAAGCAGACTGGAATAATATTGATTTTACAATGTTAGTAAGGAAATTATTCACAGTGTATATTCAAGAACAACAATTGTTTCAGAGTGTAAAAAATCTACCAGGGGAAGGAACATACTAGACATTGTGTGTGTTCCCAAAGAAATTACTATAACGTCAAGTTTTCCCACCATTGATGTGAAGTGATCATGGGGTTATAAAGGTTAATTTGTTGCTAGATAATTCTGCCAAAGTGAAATCTAAGCCAATGCACAGAAGGTTAATTACAGATTATATGGAAGTAAAACAGTCATTATGTAAAACGAACTGAACTGAGGTGTTCAGTGGAAAACTGCAAATGGAATATGGAACGTTTTGAAAGAGAAATTGTTTGAGTGCAAAAAATCAAAAAAATGTTTAACATCAGAATCTAGGCATACATCAGGGGAATATATTTCCATAAGAACAAGAGATCTGATTAAGGTGAGAGACAAAAATATAAGAAATGGAAGAGGGATTGAGCTACAACTTTGAAAACTAAAATAAATAAGCTGGACAAACAGATTAAGCATAGTGTGAGACAAGATCAAGAAAAATTTGAAGAAAATGTATATAAAGATATTGAGCATAACAGGAAACCTTTTTATAGATACATAAAATGTGGAAGGAGTAAAGACACACAAACTTGATAAACTGTGTGCAGATTCTAAAATTAATTCTCAGACACAACAAATTATAGATATATTTACAAAATCTTATGCAAAACAGTTTGGCTCCACAAAAGGGGTGGTAAGTTGTCCTAGTGACATCCAGGTAACTCCAGATAATGGAATCAAATTAGATTATATTGAAAAAGAACTGTGCAAACTAGATCCAAACAAAGCACAGGGAGGAGACGGAATTAGTAACAATGAACTGAGAACACTTTGGCAAGAACTTACAGTACCATTATATCTATTATTCACTAGGTCATATAAATATGGGGAGATTCCTCAAGATTGGAGAAATGCGCTTATTAAACCTGTTTTTAAGAGAAAGGGGATTAGGACAAATCCAGAGTCATATAGACCCTTAAGTCTACTTTCATATTGTGGAAAAATAATGGAGAAGGTAATATCAGATAAATTATTGTCAGAACTGGATAGGTTGGGACTTGAAACCATATATCATCATGCATATGTTGAAAACAGATCTATTATCACCTGTAACATGATGTTCTATGCATCTGGAGCATGTTCTCCCTGGGCCTCCACTAAAAATTGGCTTTGTTCCAAGTCAGACTGTCCCAGTTAACAAATGTTAAATAAATAAATAAATAAACATAACAAAATAATAACAGCTATGAATGAAAAATTGTGCTTTGATATGATTTATATAGATTTAACTTCAACATTTGACAGGGCCAAACACTTTATTGATAACACTGATCAATAAATTAGTACAACTAGGTATTAATGTACTCTTGATAAGATGGATAGCTGCATGGCTTACAGATAGGACATGGCAAGTATCATACAGCAACTGGACAGGCAAAACCCTTGGTTACAGTCAGGGTGTCCCACAGGGCTCTGTCCTAGGCCCTTACATGTTTAGATTGTATCTTTCAGACCTAACTTTTTCATCTGAGGTGTCTTACAGTCTATATGCAGACAACCTGAAATTGGGTAAACTGATTACATGTGTTACAGATAAGGCATGTCTGCACAATAACATGACTAAACTGACCAGTTGGGCACAGAAGAATAATATGCTGATAAATACATCAAAAACTAAGCATATAAGATTTGGAAGGCATAAATTGAAAGGTGAGCATTTAATACAGCTCACAGTGATTGAAACTGTAGACTCATTTAAGGACTTGGGTATATGGATAGATTCAGCTATGAGTTTTTCTAAGCAAATCAACCAATTTGTTAATGATAGTTATAGAACTATAGGTTGTATAAAATGATTTATAAAGTCTAGGAAATCAAAAATAATGAAGTCATTGTTTGTTAGTTACATTAGTCTCAAACTTGAGTATGGAATAACAATATGGAAACCCTATAAGAAAACAAGCATGAGTAAAATGGAAAGAGTACAATGAAAATATACCAAGGATATCCATGGATGTGAAAATTTAAGTTATTATGAAAGACTAAAATGTCTACTTGTACAGTGTCTCTTACAGATATCAAAGAGGAAATATTATTCAGGTATATACAGCATTTAGTGACAACTACCTCTGGGAATGTTTGGGGTTAACAAAAAGTACTAGAGAATCATCAGACAACCTATGTAGGACATTCTGTAGGAATGAGAAGTGTACTAATTGGTTTTCTGACAGAGTAGCTGATGCATGGAACAGACTACCAAATTACATTAAAACAAGTACTAGTTTAGATATTTTTAACAACAGCCTGGATACTTATTATGGGAACAAGTGTTTTGGTATATTGGCAAACTAGAAGGGCATTAATGCCCGTGCATGAAATATTTGTATGTATGTATGGATGTATGTATGTATGCATTTGCAGTCATGGCTAAATTGTTGAAGCATTCATGTGGTGATTTCACTGTAGCATGCCACTTCTTATTTTTATTGTAAACACCATCCCAAACTTTTAAAGAAGATGAGTTGTTTTGGTCTTAACCTCTAAGAAGACCCATTTTTTTTTTGCTCCTTAACTTTCAGTTGAGAAGGGATGCCAGTTCAGACAACTACACAGGGACTAGCTGCAATTCAGCTACTAATAATGTTATAGTAAATGGAATGTGATGAATTTTCTGCAAGAAAGTAGAGTCAAGCATTTTCTATTGTGCTACAGCAAAGTTAGTTAAGTGTAATGTCTTAACTGATGGGAGGGAGCTACAGGGATTACTATATTCAAGCTGTACTGTCACATCTGTAAGTTCACCAGTACACATGTAAAAAGAAGACACTGGCTAAAAAGTGAAGTCTGCCTTCAAGGAGACAGAAAACACTATCCCATTAATCAACTAGAAATACAAACAAGTTATACTTGGAAAATGGTTCATCCTGCTTAGTAGATTATATGATAACAGGGAAAGATATTCCAACTTTAAAGATTTACAGAAGCAATGGGAAGAAAATGTTCTTTTCGATAGACCATAGAGTGGTAAGGAGAACCATCAAGTGAGCAAGCTTACAGATATACTTCTATTTAATCACTGAAATAGGTGTACAAAGATCAATGACTAGCATTAGAGACCCCCAAAGGTGCAAACATTTGGCCAATTTACAGTAGAGAAAAAAAACTGTATCATTTAAACAGATATGTAAGTACATCAGTACATACCTCTAGCAGGGCAGCTTGCAGGGAAACAGTCAATAGATGGAAGAAGTGACACTGATGCCTGAAAGTGTTGCAAAGCAGGGTGTAGAAGTAATTACTAGAACAGAGGAGAAGGGTCACTCAGAGGATATATTCCAGGGGAACTAACATAAACTGTAAATAATGCATAACCAAAGCAGAATTCAATATTTCCTGTCAAACTAAAATGAAAGCTAAAATGGAACTAATCAAGGTCAGAAAAGCCAAATTTAAATTAAAAACAGCCTTCCCAGCTGAGGACAACATTAAGACTTTCTTCAGTTATGTCAGCAACCTTAAAGACTACACCCAACAAAGTGATGAACTAATAATTAATAGAACCAACTATTTGGAGCCAAAGGATATAGCAAGTCAGATGGTTGATAAATGTAGCAATTTTAACCCCTCTTCATCAGCAGTTTCCCCTCCAGGAAATACCCCCCATCATTTCTTCACTAACTATCATGCAGGAGTTGGTCCTCACTGTGATCTGTAAGGCCAAGTACACAGTTTCAATGCACCTTGATAATATCTTGTGATGCCTAATGAACAGCATGAGACATGACCTGTAAAGTCTGACTGAATCTCTATCCATAGAACAATTGCTGCAGACAGTAGCCCACTGTTGAGAAAATGGTTGTGGTAGATGTATACTCATCTGCTTAAGCCTCTTGCAGGAAGATATCAAAGCCTGTCTGGTAATGTTTGTGAGAATTACAAAAACTCCAACTTCGGAAACACCAAGCAGTTTATTACAAAAACGCATACAACAATGCAAAGCTTTGGGGATAAGCCCCTTCCTCAGCTAAGGGGCTTATCCCAAAAGCTTAGTGTCTTTGTATGTGTTTTTGTAATAAACTGCTTGGCATTTCCGAAGTTGAAGTTTTTGTTTTTCACGCTGCTTCTCCAGCATCTATTTATCATTGAAAGTTCTTTTTCTGTAATGTTTGTAAGACTAGCCAGCCAAGAGGGTTGGAATTAGTTGAGCCTGGATTAAATATCAGAAGCTCAACTCACAGAGAAGTCCCTTTGGGTTTTCATGGGCATTCCCAGTTTGTTTAGACTGAAGTGATACTGACAAAATAATAAAGAGTTTGTTGACAAAGGCAGGAGTCACCTCTATGACTCAAGCTCTTAAGTTTCATGATCATACTAGGCACAGTTGGCATAATAGTCAGGGTCTTTGCCTCATAAGCACAAGGTACAAAGTTTGATTTTAACTTCCTGCCAATGCTTGTGTTGAGTTTGCACATTTTACCTGTGCCTCTGTTGGAATTCCTCCCATCTCCTAAAAACAGGCCTAGTGTTTCCACTTTAATTTCATCCAAGAATGAAATGTGGACAGCAGCATAGACTCAGGATGGTGCCTATTGTGGAATACTTGCATAAACCAACTGCTGTGGCCATCAACTGTGGTACACAGTGTCCTATTGATAGGAGAACACAGAGCGCAGTCTAAGTGCCATGTCAAGGCTAGCCAGTCAATGCTGAAAAAATTGGCTGTGGGTGATTTGGTCTTGTTGAGTAATGCCACCAAAATGGACATGAGTATTTACCAGTAATAACAGCAGGTTGAAGACCCAGCCAAATGCAACATATGTCAGGGATGCATGCTAACAGGAGGAGGAATATATAAGTCCCTATTGGCCAGTGTGTGTTTTCCATAAAGTCCAGCAGCTCTGGGCTAATAAGCTATTGACCAGACCGTCTCCAGTTGCAAAACTTGGGTTACCTGAAATCTCTCTGTTGAGTGACAAACTGGATTAAAAATTATTCAACCAGCCAAATATGAACTAAGGATAGCTACACTCAGTATAGGTACACTGACAAGATGCTGCTTGGAAGTAGATGACATGAAGTACAAACTAGAAAGTGTATGAATTGTGGTGATGGTAGCAAGAAAGAAGCTTCACAAGACAATAAGTGATGTAATCAGAATTAGTGACTGGCTCATGGCAATCAGAATCTAGTGTAAAGACAAGGCAGTATTCATAATGTCAGCCTATGCTCCACAGCAAAGTTCTGATAGCAAAGAAATAGTGCATTCAGCCAGCAACTCCAAGACCATCTAGAAAAATCAGGAAAGCATGAGTTGGTATTGATAATGGGAGACCTGAATGCACACATGGGCCCAGGCAGAATAGGGTATGATGACTGCCTGGGCCCACATGGGTAGCATAACAGGAATAAGGAAGGAGATGTCATTCTAGACCTTTGTCTGGAAAATACCCAACACATGGTTCAGAAAGAGAGAGTCACATGATCACATACAAGAATGGCTAACTTTCAACTCATGTAGACTTCCTCCTAGTAAGAGCATTGGGGTAGAAACATTGAAACAGGTGGCCCACAGCATAAAACACTGGTTGCCCCAATCAGCTACTAACAATGGTCAAGGAAGGTTCTAAGATCAAAAGAGAGTAGGCTGAAGACCTTGAAGTTGACCAGAGAAAAATCACAAGAGTTCATAAAAATACTCATGGCCCTTGCACCTCAGTGCAAAAAGGAAATAGATGAAGCTGAAGAATGGCAATGCCTCAAAACAGTATGCATGATGACTACAGAACAGATAAGCAGCCAAGCCAGGTATGGAAATAAGGTACATACAAAAAGGTGGTGGTACAATGCAGAAGTCCAGGAAGTCATCAAAAGAAAGGAAAGAGTGGAAGAAAGAAAATATGGACCAGGCTAAATAGGAATACTTGTTGGCTAACAAAGTCTAAGAGGGCAGTTACAGTAGCAAAAAATAAGGCATTGGAGGCACTCTACTAGCTTCTGGAAAGTGACTCATCAGATGGTACAAAGCAGCTCTATCTGACTGCAAGACAAAGACAGAAAGATAAGAAAGACAGTCAACAGACACCCTTCATAAGGGATGCCAACAACAACCTGCTCACCAGTCCACAATATATCAATTAAATGGAAGAAGTACTTCCAGTAACTCCTGAATGAAGAAAACCCCACAGAAGCTGTACCGTCCCAAACAACACCTAAAGTGAAGGAAGATGAGGAGCCAATCCTAGAAGAAGTAAGTGAGTTGGAGAGAAATGGCTTGGCTCCAAGATACCCATAGCAGTATACAGAGAAAGGTGCATCCCAGATGATGTGAGAATTAGGATTCTAGTGACAGTGTAGAAGAATAAAACAGACATTCTCAGTTGTGAGTAGCACAAAGGTATCAAACTCCTGTCACACTTCATGAATGTTCAGGAGAGGGTGACAGATAAATTAATATTCAAAGTAGTAGAAGTAAGATAGGATATGAGCCATTTGGATTCAGATTAGGATGTAGCATAACCAACCTGATGTTTGCAGTGAGACAGATAGTTGAGAAGAAGCTAGAGATAAGGAAAGAGTCCAACTGGGTAGTCCTTGACTTGGAGAAAGTATATGACAAGGTTACAAGAAAACCGATATGGGCAGTACCATGATGGCTCAAAGTTAAAGAAACATTGGTATAATTCATGCAGGCTATGTACAAAGACCCAGTAATACGAGCATGAACAGTGTACGGACTCACATAAGGTTCCAAGTGGGAGTAGGTGTGCATCAGGGCTCATCTCTGAGGCCACTGCTGTTTATAAAGGTAATAGACTACATCATACCTCTTAAATATCCAGATGTTTCCAGAATGTCCAGATTTTTTCTGTCATAGTTTTGGTCTATACCACAAAATATTTGTTGGTTTCTGGCAAATCATTGAGAACTGAAGTCAAAAAATAATAATGCATGTTTAAGCTTCAGACTTCATATCAGAAAATGCATAATAAGACAAAACTTTTTATTCTAGCACCTTTCTAAGTTTATAAGAGCCATATTTAAAGCTCTTATTTTTGAGGGTTTGCCCTCCCATTATTTTTAATTCTGTCTAGATTTAATGCATTAAGAGGTTGATAGGCAAGGACTACATTAACAAAAAGGTCAGAGGAGATAGATCAACAAAGCTCCTCTATGCAGATAATGTGGCAATACATGCATATTCTGAACAAGAACTTTAGCAAATGGCTGCACCAGTAAACAGAACTATAAAGCCCTGACTATGGCTCAGCTGACCTGGGTTCGATTATCAGCTCTGGTGACTGATGGAGCAGCAGAGAAGGAATGGATGTGCCCACATAAGGTGGGAGGGAGCTCATTGATATGTTGCTTATAGGGAAATGTGGTACAAAAAGGAGATGTGCCCTCTGCTGTAATCAATGTGCATGGGGGTTAGGGAAATGGAGTGGGTAGGCCATAAACAAAAATCCCCCAGGATGGAAGCACAAATGAGCTGAGCCCCTAGGACACCTTAAGGATCTATGACCAGCCACAGTATATATGGAATAAGTTCATGAGGTTGGAGAGTAGCTGGTAGATCCAGCATAGACATCAGGTAATGGGGGCCAGGTCTGTAATTATGAGGTCCATTGGGCACCAAAAATAAATAAATAAAATTAAAAAAAAAAAGAACTTCAGCAAATGATAGGGGGTTATAATACAAAACTGTAATTAGACAAGATGAAACAAGAGTACAAATAAGACAGATGTAATGGCAGAAAAGGGGAAAATCAGAAGAAGCTGAAAATTGAGATAGAAGGGAAAACAGTGGAATAGATTAATAGCTTCCCATATCTCTGAGGGTATTTGAAGAGAAAGAGAAGTCTGAATAAGGAGGTCAAAGCTAGAAACAGAGGGGATGCAGCCAACTGGCACTGACTGTCAGGGGTAGTGTGTGACAGAAGAATGCAAAAGAAGCTGAAAAGTAAGGTGCACAAAACTGTGGTGCAAACAGTACTACTGTATTGTACAGAACCTGAGCAATGAAGGTAACGCAGTTGAAGAAAGCAGAAGTGGTGAAAACGCAGTGCCAGAGATAGGTGGTAGAATGTGCATTGTGGAATAGATGAAGAAATGAAGACATCAGAGTAGAAACCTAACTCCAATTGCAAAGAAGGTCAAAGAGAACAATTTATGGTGATTTAGGCACATGTGCAGGAAAGACATTCTGGTGAAGAAGAATTGTGACAGACAGGAAAAAAGCAAGAGGAAATGAGGGCATCCAGTAAAGAGATGTTTGAGTTTTGTGAGAGAAGACCTGCGACAATCACGCAAGACTGTTGAAGAAGGTAGGAACGTGACATTATATCAAGACAGATGGTGATAGTTGATGTGACACTCTGACCCCATGCAGAAAATAGGAAAAAGGGGGTTGATGATGGTGATGATGACTTTATCTAGGAACAAAATAGTAAGAGCAAAATTGTTTGAACTTAAATGTAATTCAAAACTGTGATTAGACCCAGAGAGTCATAGTAGTAAAGTCTCTATGAAAGAAATACTGTCCTAAGGCTATTATAGTGGAGCTTGCAAGCTGCTTAGTGGGTTGGGAATGGACAGTTCATGGAATCCACAGACTGACCCACCCCTAGCACCCAACTCTCTCTTCTACTAGGGAATGAATGGGCTGAACGGTTATTGCCACAAAGGAAGAACAAGTGGGTGAAATTGGGTGTTAACCAAAAAGTAGTCTATAATAGAATGTCCATAACAGGAAATTTCATGTAGGAGACGAAGTCCTAGTTTTAATCTTGATTATTAAAAACAAGTTCCAGGCCACGTGCCAAGGACCTTATGAGGTAAATGAAAGAGTAAAGAAAGTGAAATACACAATAAGGCAAGTAGGGAAGAAACATAAAAAATGAACTATCTAAATGTTTTAAAATCCTGAAATGATGTTCAACTGAAAGTGGTAAGCACAGTGTTTGATGTCAGAGATTGCAAAGAGAAAAATGAGATGTTATCCATACTCAAAGTGATAGTGGACAACACAATTTCAAAGCCACAGAACCAAGAAGTCCAAGAGTTCTTATTGCAGAAAAAGATGTCTTTTCTGAGCTGCATGGAAGGACATCTCCTGTCAAACTCCTCACAGAAAAAGCCCCCAGAGAAAACGTTAGTCCAAGACAATACAGACTACACAAAGCCCAGAATCAAATGGTCCAAGAGAAGAAAGAAAAATACGTTAAAATTAAGCGTAATTGAAGAGTGAGTGACTGGAGCTGACCTACTGTGCTAGTCCCAAAACTTGATAGTACTGTCTAACTTTATAATAATTATAAGAAACCCAGCAGTATCTCCAAACTGACAACTACAATTTGCCCAGGGTAAATGAGGTGGCATAGTGTTTATGGAAAGCTATGTTTCTAACTTACTTGGATCTTACAAAGGGATACTGGTAGAACTCCTTAATGGATGAAGCTAAGGAGCAAACTGCACTCTCAATAGCAGAAGGGCTTTTTTAAAGTTACCATCTTCCCTTTCAGCCTGCTTGTGGCACCAGACATATTCTAAAGAGTAAAAATAAAGTCCAAGCTGGCAAGGATGGAGTGTGACAGGAAAAACGAAAGATGTTCCAATTATCAATAAAAACACTCTTTATTCACAGTAGTCCAGACAGATAAGCACTTTCGCTAAAAAGCTTCATCAGATCTTAAAACGTCTCAAACCAATACTAACTCTCTCTCTCTCTCTCTCTCTCTCTATATATATATATATATATATATATATACAAATTTATAAATCTCATATCCAATCAAGCGTTGAAATCAATCAACTCATTTAAAGTGGTATAGCATTCATAAAATCATGACAATTCCTATACAAAGCTAGTGTAATATTAAAAACTGCTCAACAGAATCTTAAAAATATATATGATATCACATATAACTAAAGAATAAAAGTACATAATAATGACTTTAATAGTAAAGGCTATCAGTCCTATTTCTTGTATACAGGACAGCAACGTTTGGTAAGACAATATATAACATGAATATCTCATAGACCTTAGTACCATATTTATTGTTTAAATAGATGAACATATTACAAAAATATACTTATTTGTAAATGGACTGATCGTATCCTGGCCAAGGCGCTGTTATGGAAAAAATACATCTCAAGACTCTCACTAACTAAATAGTAAATAATAATTAATAATAGTGGTGTCTAATGTTTGATATTCCTGCATTTACGTAACACTGGTTTAATGGATGCTCTTTCATTCAGGCCCATGCCTTTATCCACTCTTAATTTTATAATCCAGTTCCCTTCTCTGCATTCTGTGTGGTTCCTTATGTCACCCTCGCGGACACTGGGATTTAAAACTTCAAGGGCTCAAAATGAAAACTTATGTGTGTCTCCACATTGTATCACATGTTTGGCCAAAGCATTATGTGTTGAACCTTTCTTAATATGATATATGTGCTCACGTATCCTATCCCTAAAGCATCTATTAGTCTTACCTACGTAAAAAGACGAGCAGGTCTGACATACTGCTAAATAAATTAAATTACTAGTCATACAGGTAGCAGTCCCTGTTATCATAAACTTCTTTTGTAAATCTGGATGAAAAAACTCATTATTAATGTCTATATACATACAAAAATTGCATTGGCCACAGGGTATGGTGTGTCCATGTTCTCTAATTGACTCATTTTGTCTGGAATAACACAATAACCTTTTTAAATTCTTTTTATTTCTAAAAATGAAACTAAGTTTTTCTCCAACTATATGTTGCTCACCTGTAAATCCACTGTCTGTGGGGTTCAGCCTAGATGCCCTAATCCCTTGTCCTTTCAGACAGTGGATTTACAGGTGAGTTACAAGAGTTAAGAAACAAGTTATTAGTAAGAGGTTATAACGAAGCAGAGATTATTGAACAATTTAATATCATTCCAACACTACGGAAAAACACTGCAGCACCATACTTTGGACCTATAGTTCCAAATCATACCATAGGACATGACCAGCATACATCTTGCATTAAGATTCCAACATTTTTTCACTTCAGATCACGTAGATGTTAGACATATTATAACCAAACATTGGCCTATTCTACTAGTGGATGATAAGCTAAGAAATATAGTTGGACTAGTAATTTAATTTATTTAGCAGTATGTCAGACCTGCTCGTCTTTTTACGTAGGTAAGACTAATAGATGCTTTAGGGATAGGATACGTGAGCACATATATCATATTAAGAAAGGTTCAACACATAATGCTTTGGCCAAACATGTGTGACAATGTGGAGACACACATAAGTTTTCATTTTGAGCCCTTGAAGTTATAAATCCCAGTGTCCGTGAGGGTGACATAAGGAACCACACAGAATGCAGAGAAGGGAACTGGATTATAAAATTAAGAGTGGATAAAGGCATGGGCCTGAAGAAAGAGCATCCATTAAACCAGTGTTACGTAAATGCAGGAATATCAAACTTTAGACACCACTATTATTAATTATTATTTACTATTTAGTTAATGAGAGTCTTGAGATGTATTTTTTCCATAACAGCGCCTTGGCCAGGATACGATCAGTCCATATACAAATAAGTATATTTTTGTAATATGTTCATCTATTTAAACAATAAATATGGTACTAAGGTCTATGAGATATTCATGTTATATATTGTCTTACCAAATGTTGCTGTCCTGTATACAAGAAATAGGACTGATAGCCTTTACTATTAAAGTCATTATTATGTACTTTTATTCTTTAGTTATATGTGATATCATATATATTTTTAAGATTCTGTTGAGCAGTTTTTAATATTACACTAGCTTTGTATAGGAATTGTCATGATTTTATAAATGCTATACCACTTTAAATGAGTTGATTGATTTCAACGCTTGATTGGATATGAAATTTTTAAATTTGCATATATATATATATATATATATATATATATATATATATATATATATATACATATAGAGTTAATATTGGTTTGAGGCGTTTTAAGATCTGATGAAGCTTTTTAGTGAAAGCGCTTATCTGTCTGGACTACTGTGAATAAAGAGTGTTTTTACTGATAACTGGAACATCTTTCATTTTTCCTGTCACACTCCATCCTTGCCAGCTTGGATTTTATTTTTACTTTAATTGTCAGATTTACAGGTGAGTTACAAGAGTTAAGAAACAAGTTATTAGTAAGAGGTTATAACGAAGCAGAGATTATTGAACAATTTAATATCATTCCAATTCAGATATCTACTACCATATTCTAAAGAGTAATGGGTGGTGTGCTAAACCTCACTATTCCCAAGCTATGGCCTAGATGGATGATGTCATACTCAGTTTTAACATGGTGTTTTCCCAAAATTCTAATGATACTGGATTCCTTAAGGGAGACTGGGCTAACAATAAATGAAGAAAAGTGCAAAGGACAGATGACTGAGGTGAGGTATTTCAGTTATTTAATAGGGAGAGTGATGAGCAAATGAAAAAAAGACAAAAAATGAGGCTATAAATGAATAGCCAGCTCACCAAATGAAAAGGTAAATAATATCTTTTGTAGGTCTTGCATGGCATTACATAAAGTGTGTACCCCATTTTGTTGCTACAGTATATATCTTACAAATCTTACCAAAGAAAAGCTAACTGAATGGGTCTGGATAACATTGGAAGAACCTTAATTCCAAACCAGGACTGATGTCCCCTACGTTTTGAAAACTATTCATTATCTATACAAATATTTCAGTAGATGGGTAGGGGCAAATTTAGCTCAGAAAACAGGAAATACAGAATATTCAGTCTGCTGTCTCAGAAGAAAACTAAACAAGGCATAAATAACAGGGAGTACACACCTGCCTAATAAATGGACTCCTGTGTCGGGAGTTTATCCTAGACACACATCATTCCCCATTGTAGCTGTTCCACTTCTGTATTCAACCCCATACCAATGTTTACCATACAGTGTAAGACAGTCTGTCAAAGGTCCACAGACCTTCCCATAAGATTAAAACTGATGAATTCAAGTAAGGGGAGTTGAAATGAAACTTAGCATTATGGTTCCAGTGGTAGAAATCCTGAAAGCTCCAGAAAATGTGTAAAGAACGTTTTTTAGGAGGGCCAGTGCTTAAAGGATAGGGACATAATATCTGGGGAAAAGAGCTATTATAAGAGGGAGTTCACAGTTAGGAAGGGAAATAAGAACTAGTCTGTTTAACAAAAGTCACCTGCGGGTAGGTAATTGCTTTCACTTGTGCATCTGTGCCTTTTTAAAGTAATTTCTGGATCAACATGGCAGAAGCTGTTGGAGGTAGAATCCAGAGCAGTGCAGAGAGTACCTTTAGGAAAAAAAATGAACCAAGCCCAGAGCATTTGGCTTTAAGACAGGAATCTGGTTACAGAAATTGTAAAAGCCAGTGGAAGTCTTCATGACAGAGACAGAATAGTTGGCCAAGTAAACTTACCATAACACTAGATGTTCTAATAGCTCTCTGTTGCAGTTACTAAGCCATGTGACTCCTCTGACTGACCAGCTTTTCAAGACTAAAGGGAGCTTCTTCCCCTAACTGTCCGGAGCTTGACAGGAGCTCCATGCAAGAGGACAGTTACAGAATCAAAACACTCAGAGCTTAATTTCCCAGAAAAGAGGGCCAAGGGTCTGGAAAGGAACAATACTAGGAAACATACCAAAAGGTAAATTATATATACAAGTTTATGTAAATTTGCACCCAAATATCAAAACCTCTCAAAAAATAAGGGGATTGAAGGGAGGGGAGGCAACTGCAACAGTGATCTATTAGAGCATTTGCTGTTAATGGTAAGTGTACTTACACAATTGCACTATGTTCAACATTAGATCATTATTGCAGTAACCTAAGCTATTTAGGAATATTAACACAGCTTAGAAATAGAAAGGGAGGAAGAAAATTAAAAGTTAAGAATCTAGGAGTCCCTGGGCAATGTAAAGCCTGTTCTGGAACAAAAAGGAAACTATTTTGTGATGCTTTGCAAACGTATGCACAGGGAGCCAAGTTGCTACCTCTAGACCAGTCCTAGAGACCACCCTTTTTCAGAAAGCCACAGAAGAAGCCAAAGTCCTAGTGGAATGGGATTCAACTCTGCCTAGAAGTGTCTTATTATGGTGAATACATCAAGAAGCAATAGAATGAAACAACCATCTGGAAATAGTCTGCTTTGAGAATGTCTGTCCTTTCCTTTTACCTTCACAGGAGACAAATAGCTGGTCAGCTTTCCTGAAATTATGAATTTTGTCTAGGAACTATCTCAGCCCCCTGTGACATCCAGAGTATGAAGAATCTTTTTTCCCTTATCCTTGGGTCCAGGAAAAAGGACAGGGAGATTAAACAGTCTGTCTCAAGTTAAACTTTGGTACCACTTTAAGCATAAATGAAAGATTACTTTTCAAAGAAACCATCTTCTCCACTTACACAAATATGATCTTCTAGTAGCATTTTGTTTTCTTTGCCTCCTTTAGCACCTGCTGTACTTCCCCCCCAAAAAGTGACTGAGTGGTATCAAAATTCTGTCATCCAGGCAGTTAGCCAAAGAGTGTCTAGATCACTGTATATCAATCAATTTCTGTTTTGTGTGTGCAAATCCAATCTTTTCAATTCCAATCAACCTGACTGAAAACAAGGAAGAACCACAGCTGCTTCAGCCAAAAGGAAGTCACCACCACATTTTTACGGAGTCCTTCTGGATCTTCAGAAAAACCCCAAAAATCAAAGGAAATGGTGTAAAAGCATACAGGAACATCACCATCAATGAGAAGGCATCTGTCTTTCAGGCCTGTTTGCAAGTAGTCCTGGAGAAAATGTCTTTACTTTTCTGTTCTGAGGTATTCCCAACAGCTGGATCAATTACGGGGAACTCTGATAAGTTCCATTCATGACAGTCTGTCCTGGTCCTGTTTAGCTTATCTGTAATGAAGCTTTCTCTGATGGAATGTATGAAACCTGAAGAGTCAAACTGAACTGAGTCGCTATCCCCCAGGCTATCAAAGTAGTCTGCAAAGGGGTTACAAGCTGGAGTTTACATACCACATCACTGTGGTTTTGTCTTTGTAAACTTGCAGGTTTCCTGGGGACCAGAGATAATTTAAGGCTTTCAAAGCAGTGATCACTACCAACATCTCTCTGATATTTTTGTGTTTCTGTTCATCATGAGGGTTCCATACACTTTGCACTTTCACTCCTTTGCAAACCACTGCTCTTGTCAGGACTAATGCATCTGTAGTGCCTGACTGGAGAGGGGTCACAAAAGACAATGTAGGAACTTGATTGCAAAAGATCTAGTCTTCCCCCAGAGAATCTCCCTTGTTACAAATCTTAAAACAGATCTGAAATATAAAAAGGGGAATATATTAAGTCCAGGCTGACCTGCGGCACAACTGGATTTTTCTCATATTTGTTCTGGCCAGGAAAAGCATGAGAATCATCGATGCCATGTACATAAAATCCTAAAAAAATATCTAGCAGAAATTCAGCATTGAATGAAGAGATTCAGGAAGAGTTGTTAAAACATCTTAATTTTTCATGGTTGAAGAAGGCTCTTCCCAAAGCAAATTCAACAGACATTCCAGGAATACAGTTCCGTGAAAAGGAAATAGAGAAGATGATATTGAAAACCCAGACTGAGTAGGAGATTCTGAACAACTGCAAAAAAAAAACTCTTGACATCTGGAAAAAAGAGTCTGCAAAGATAAGACAGTCATCCAAATATGGAAATATGGAAATGGTTTGAAGTCTGCAATACCAATTAAGTGCAGTAGAGATTCTGGGGTAAAGACAGAGAACTGATAGTGTAAGCCAGACATAGACAACCTTAAAAACATCTGAACAGCTTGGCAGTGGAAATGGAGGTAACTAATTTTGAACTTTGGAATCTTGACAAAAAAGATTTAGAAAGGAAAAGTCCAGCACTGGTCTCCAGAATCCTTCCCTCTTTGGTACCAGAAAAATCCTTGAATAAAAACCTTTTTCCAACTGGCAGGGGGGGGGGGCGCTGATTCTATTACTCTCTGTGCAAGCATTTGATGCAGAATGAGAGCAAGCAAGAAGACTTGTTTCATTGGGCAATGAGGACTTCCCTGGGATGTAGGGAGGGACATCCATTGCTATGTGTACCCCTGCTGAATTGTATGTAAAACCCATTTATCTACCACAGTCTGGTACCACAAGGGAAGATGAAGCCTCATTGAGATGGAGAGGTTTTCAGGATGGGAGGCAGGATCCTAAATAAGCACATAGTCATGCTGATTGGGAGGACTATCATCAATGTTTAGAGGCCTTTTCTTTCTTTTTGGTGCTTCCTTGTCTTTGCTTTTTAAACTGTTGTTTGATGGCCCTTTGCTGATTGCTTATTGAAAAAGAGAACTGAGGAGGAAGGAAATTTTTCATTTGCTTTAAAAAGGAGTTTTTTTTATTTGAATCACCTTTCAAATTAGCTTTCCCCTCTTATCACGCTTCCTGTTTCTCAGCCACAGGAGGGCCAAATAAAACTTCCTTGTCTATGGTAGAATTTAAAATTTCACTTTCAAGTCTTCAGGAAGGATTTGAGAATGAAGCCAAGCCAATCTTTATATTACTGACACAGAAACAACAGCTCTGATGGAAGACTCAACAGCATCATAAGTCCACTTTAAAATATGCTTAGCAACATAAGAAGCAAATGTTAAAGAGACATTCAAAAATGTTTTACCTCAGAAAAAGGAAGGTTAACTATTAACTTTCGCATGATCTAAAAACATAAAAGTAAAAACTTTAACATATGAGGCTAACAATTTCAAATCTTGAAATTTAAAATAGCAGAAGAATACACTAGAATGTACGTTCGTCCCCAACTTGTCAAAAGCTTCCCCATGCTTGTCAGAGGAATGAGATTAGCATCTGTAATCTGATCAGCAGAAGTGATTTTGGATAGAGTAATTACTGTTGGATCATTTTTAGGGCTAGAAAACAAAAACTTATGAGTCTAAGGTACCCAATATAATCTGTCAGACTTCCAAGATGCAGAAGATTGACTATCAGGCAAACTACAAGCAGTGAGAAAAACATTCTCTAAGGCAGGCAAAACAGGAGAAACAGCAGCAGATTTAGGCATATCCAGCTGTAACAAATCATAATACAGTTTTGTGCAATAGTTTCATTCTGCTCCCACTGAAAAAACTCTTTCATTTTAGATAAAGTCTCACAAAAAGATAAATCTACAACACCCCCCCCCCCCACAGCGCCTGCTTGTCTGAATGTAAATCAATGCCAGAAAGTATTTTCCTTTTCTTGCTGAAAAACAAGAAGTAAACAAAGCAAAGGCAGAAATGAGTTCCTTAGCAAATCCCAACAAATCTAAGATTTTCTCATTATGTCAACTATTCCTCAGAAATTCTATGCAAAAAGACTGACACCTGGTAGGCATACTTATCCCTGAATTAGTATCCCTATCCCAGATGAGTGAACGACTTTCACATGCTCCTTAGACCAACAAGAGTGGCTCTGTCTTGTCTTGTCTTGTGGGGAACAAAGCACAGCAGCATCACTTCCCAGCAGCTGGAGCACAACAGGAGATGTCCTGGCACCCAAAGACTCCCTGACAACTTTCTTTGTCTTGTGGACAGGAAAGGTAAAACTACAGAGACAGTAGTTTCTCCATCAGTTAAGCTGAGAAGCAGAGCCTGAATGAGTCAGTAAACAGTTAAGTAAAGCACAAGTAGTTCTGAGGGAAGTAAACCACTGACATTCCCCCACAAGCACTATATTCTGCCCCTGACACACAAACCTAAAAAACTTTTAGGAACATTTAGTTAAAAAGAACCTTTTAGACAAAAAGTTAACACATGCACTTTAAGCACTAAAACTCCCATTAGAAATGCAAAGCCAGTTCAAAGGCATTTAGTTTCCTAGTAAACATAACATTTTACTCAGAAAACAAAACTTTTTCTCAGAACAATAAATAATTGGAGCATTTCCCCAATAGGGTACTTATCTGCTCAGCACTGAAGGATCAGTAGCTGAGTGACAGTTCTACAGATTCCACCAAAGGAGCACCCTTTGGTGGCAAAAAAGTTCCAAATGTTTTTTGACTTTAACTGTCCTTTTATATTCATCTCCTCTAAAGTTCCAGTCAGTTAGAGCATGTGGAAGACATCCTTAGGTTTGAAAAGCTGGTCGGTCAATGGTGGTTAGACCTAAATAGCTTAGATTATAGAAAAAGTGAGCTAACATTGAACATCAGATTTGTTTAATATGAAATAGTTGGTAAAGGCTTTCTCTCTTATCTAATGTGTAATATTGAGGTGTATTTGAGAGTGCTAGCACTAAAGTTTGTTTTGGCACCTGAACTAAGCATTGCTGCTAGTTTGGCCAATAGACTGAACTGGTGATTTTATTTTATTTTATCTCTTACTATAGTTTTGTTTTTTCTTTTGATGAGGCAGCCTTACTTTATACTTGGATAATAAAACTACTAATTTTGCAAGAAACTGTGGAGTGTCTGTTGCTTAAAGTACCATTATATAATATATAAAATCATATGTACTCTTATTTTCCTGTGCTATAGGCTATTTCACAACTGCATACAAAAGGATGGGGAAGCATTTTCAGCTAAGTCTTAATTTGATGCCAGAACTCAAATGCACAGAGAGCTGTTCAGAAAAAAAAGTATATTAGACTTCTAAAACAATTGAAAGCGTGTCTTTGCCATTTAGGTTTCAGAGGAAACATTGAAATTCAATACCATTTTTGCCATTATTAAATAATTTCTCTGTCAATTATTGTTGATGCGCACAATTCAACTTTCTGAGAGCATGTTCAAAATATGCAGTAATCTCTTTTAAATATGCTTTAATCAAAATAGGAAAACAATAATTTTTCTCTGTAACATGAAGTACATACAAAAATAGTGATTATATACACTGTATTACTCCATAAAAGGTCATTCTGCTTCAGCACTAGTGTGTAAAACATGAAGAAACAGCACACTTTCTAATTTCCCTGAGCTATTGGGTTTCAGAATAACGCATTTTAAATCCCATATTGTTTTTGACACAGCAAGAAGTTTAACCTCAAATTATAGTCTATTGAAAATTGTTTCCAGTTTCTGCATCTGTGCCTAAATATATGAGCACATCTGACTTGTTCAATAATATAAAATTACAACAGTTGTGATGCTTGATGAAGATAAATGGGACATATTATTTTACATTTTGGCAGGCACAAAGCAAGTCTTTCATCTGTAAAATGATAAAAAAAAGTAAAAATATATTAACTTTTACTCATATACCAAATTTTAATTTTCACATGAAACTGCCCTAAAATAAAAAAAAAGACTATTCAGAGGTATGAAAAACAGCATACTTATCCATACAGCAGTTTAGTCCTTCAGCACTTTAAATGTATAGGCCTGGCAAGGAGGCCTACATAAAAAAAAAACAGTTTGAAATGAAGCTTGTCAGTTTGAGTAGTTGCTTTTAGCTGTTTCTGTCAAACTGCAACCAAGCTGTGAAAAATGTTACCACACTGGAAGCAGTCAGTCTAATAACTTGTTTGGGCAGGGAATCCACGAGCAGCTATTTTGAGGGTGGAGCAAAGAACACTGGACAAGTTACTTAACTCACTCAACTTCAGAAACTATGCATAAAGAAACTGTTTGAACCACAGTTTACAGAATACGCAGGCTGATTCCTATTCTTATTTACCTATACATTTTAGTGTCTGTTAACTCTTACTGACAGTATATTATTACAAGAAAGAAGTGTCTATTTTTGTGGGTGAGTACTATTATTAACTATTATGCAAAGCAAAACAAGGGTCTATCCCAAATATTCTGTAGTAAGTGTTTCTATATCCATTATACTTCTCTCCACAGCTATTTTGATCATCAGTATGAAAATTACTAAACATTCCAAAAGTTTACTGATAAATATCAGGCAAGAAGGAATGTATTATTTATGTAGATTAAACAAAATCTATCTGCCATACTATTAAATCTTTTAGTCATTCTTAAAAGTACAGTATGCAAAATCCCAAATTGTTACATAAGACAGTTAACATCTCATTCATTCTTTTTATATATGAAATTTTCACCTTAGTGTGTTTTTGGAATAAATTATGTTGCCTTCAAATTGCAGCTTACAGTACAATACCAAATAAAATCGATGTTTGTCTCCACAGGGCGGTGTTCCCTATATTCACATCCCAACAGCTTAATATATTCCACACAGACGTTATAAGTGAAGGAGCTTAGTACACCAGAATTCCCCTGGCATAAATCTTACATCCCCCTTGGTTAAGATGCCTGTAGGGATTTATGGCTTCTAAACAGGACCTCAGAAAAGATCAGTATTAGTATTGCTTCATACTGGAAGATTATGCAGGAGAGAAAAGATGGATGTTTAAGTAGTGCTGAGTTCAGTGAAGTTACTGTGCCCATGTTTGAAATTGCACAATGGCTTTGGTGATTCGAATTCTGTCTTCTGCAGCTGGGAATTCTATTTTCCACACCCAAAACATTGCTTTTGTGGCTAACTAAGTGCTGTCTTTAACTTCACCTGCAGATATCAACAGAGGTAACTGAGGAAAGATAATGCAACAATGAATATAAAATACTCTAAGAAAGTTAAAATGTCCTTTAAAATTTAAACAGGTCTTTTTTAAAGGATGTCTGTTTTCTCTTTAAATATGCATTTTAGTGCTCTATTGTTTGCCTAATGAGGGCAGCACTGTATTTCTGTAGCTGAAAACATTTTATTCCTCCGGGCCATCTATTCTTCAGAGTTTTACAGAGATGGTAACCTGAGATGAAAAAATTAAGCGGAATTCCAAAAAAGATACTCCCTGGGATTCATTAATGCCTACACTAAGTGTATACCGTTCTGAGTGAACACACAACACAAGCAGAATTAACACCTTCTTCCTCCTAATTGTAGTTTTCCTACTGATTTTCTTGTAGACTTAAATATCAAGGGGATTTCTAAGGGTTGCCACAAAGTGTAGACTACATGTATCCTTAGTGTAATCTTTCTGAGTGACTAGAAAACATGAAAAATGTGCCAAGGGATTTTCTTGAATACAGATCATGTACACTTAATGTAGGCGTTAATGAATTTGGCCCCAGATGCATGTAGCAGCCCATACAAGGTATGTTTTTTCTTGTAAAAAGAGATAAAGCAACAATCTAATTTTAGTGGAGGACAGCAGAAGTGCCAAATAATGCTCTAAACTCTTTATTTCCTTTCAGTGGCACATGAAATAATTTTATTTCTATAATAGAATGCATGGGACTTGAGATAATTTTAATTCTATTATGAGATGTTTTGCATTTGAGATAATTTTATTTAAGAATCATGTTTGAAACGTGAAATAATTTTACTTCTAATAATGGGGTATTTGGAGCTTTACATTCATTGCCAGTAGTCTCACTACAACACTTTATACTGCCTTGAAAAACAACACAATAGCTTTTAAAATAGATGTAACACTTCATACACCAGATCATCTTTGTAAAAATGTAAGGAAGAGTTATATCAAAATATTAATGTGAGTTTTCTAGAAAACATAATTTTTCCATGTGTAATTTTCTGCTTTATCATAAGGTACAAAATATTGGCTTAAATCCAAAAGAGATTATTTCAGTTTTCTTAGTACATATAGGTATGGCCTGCATAAATTTTAACAATATTTCTGACATGGTACTGCACAAAAAATTAGAAAACAAATAGTTCTAATATTGTTTTCAAATTCCTGCCCCTTTTGAATATTACTCATGGACCCAGTCCCACATAATCATGAATGGTATTCTCTTGTAGAAGACACCAGTTCTTTTCCAGAATTGATTTTACAGAGAGACCTTTAGTTAAATAGGTTGTAATGAAATAATTCCTGAAGGTCTCTGTGTTTGTGTTTGTGGTGAATACAGACCAAATAGAAAACACCAGCATTGAGAAGAAAATGTTTAATGTAAAAAAGCAAAGCTTTCGGGCTTACACCCTTCTTCAAAGCTTTGCTTTTATACATTAAAGTTTTCTTCTCGATGCTGGTGTTTTCTATTTGGTCTGTATTCTCCAGTTTTACAGCAGGACTCTTGGCTTGGATTTACTTATTTGTGTTGGTGGTCTCAGGCATGGGTGGCATTGATGTAGCATCCCCTCCATATAGGGGTTCCTGATTTCCGTTGTTGGTCACACAAGGGCCTCCCAGAATTGGCACAAAATGATGAGACTCACGTTTATTGACCTTCAGGAATTCATTTGGTCATTTGGTCCAAACACCAACATAAGCAAAATTCTGAATGTATGGGGATGAAGAAGTATGATTGTTTCCCCTACTGCCCCAATATTCTGCTGTGCCATGAAATTACTTTGGACAACCAGGTGGTTGCTATAAGCAACAGATTCAATTGTTGTACAACAAAGGTGGTATATTGTGCACTGTGTATGTTCTGCCCCAGTTTTTACATAGGGAAAATGGAGAGGAGACTGGGGGACATAATATATGAACATTTATATGAAATCAGAATTTAGGAAAGAGACTAACACCCTCTACAAACACATAAAATGTTCCCCACACCCACATGCAAAAAATTTTGTATTTTGGAACAAATGCCTTCCAACAGTAATGAAAGTCCATGGACCTTATTACTGGAACAACATGAATAATATTGGCAACTGCGTTTGAATGCCAATATATGGCCTGGACTCAATGTTTCAATAGCATGTTTGCTTAAGTTAAAAGCACTGGAAAGATGAGCCCTAAATACACGGTTTATATTTTACATATTTTTACATTCTTTTGTCTTAATTTTTCTGATTTTATAGGGAATGCATTTTATACTATATATATATATATATATATATATATATATATATATATTTTTTTTTTTTTTTTTCTTGTTTGCAAATTTTGTCAATTGAATTGACTCAGTGCTACACACTATGAATTTCTTTGTGGTGGCTCCTTTAAGATGATGCTTCATTTCCTGGGGGCTTGGTGGTCATCTAATTGAACACAAAAGTTACACATTGTGTGTGTACTTCCAGCAATGATTATCTGATGAAGTTCTCATATTTTTTTGAACAAACGTACTTATCTCTCATAGATTTAAACAAGTTTTTATCTCAAAAAGCTTCTAGATTAAAGTTCTTGTGAATTTTACCTGCAGCAGTTTGTTTCCTTGGGCCTTCCATTTGTGTTTCCTTTAAATATAACCTAGATGACTGGATGGGTATCCAAAGATTTACCCTGGGATTGACTGATGAAGCCTCCAGGTGTTAAGACTTACAAGATTCAGTGACCATGGAATATCTTTAATTAAATGAGAGGAGATCTTGGTCTCATTTACCACATTATTAGATGCCTAGTTTTCCTGGGCTTTATTCATTCATTTGTTCATTGTTCCTAGTCTCATAAGGACAGTGTCTTCTTTTCAGGGGAGACCAAAGGTAATATTCATACTGACTATGGTAAATTTGACCAGGGCACAGGTGAACTCCCCTTATTTTTTTTTTCAGTAAGTGTCATGGGATTTTTTGCATCCACCTGAGCTACCACCAACACAGACAAATGGGACTTCAATTTAATGCCTTATCTGAAGGATGATATCTGATGATATCTGAAGGAGTTGCAGTACCCCTTTTTGCTGCACAGCAGCGTCAGTATTGGAAAATTAACTCAAGTACCTGGTATAGGAATAGAACCCACAGCCTTGTGATGTTACAACAACAAAGGTGAGTCGCCAGCTATAAATCTATGAAATACCCTAGGACTGAGCTTAAGGAGCATGCTTAGTAACAAGTGGAGAATATGCTTTTTAAAAGGTGACATCTGAAAGCTTCATTACTACAGATAACCGCTTGTTATACATTTCTAGCTGCCTTTCCAACTGTATTTTTTGTTCACTCCCTACCTACATGTTAAGTGAAAAGCAAGCTAATTATGTAAGACAAAAATTGCCCACATTTTTATTTAAAGTGTGAAGCATCTTAAATCTCCAAAAGTTACTTTCCTTTCTATAATGTTAGGGAATGTCTTGAACTTTTATGTTAAAACTTGTAATGAGTTTTATTTTATTTGTCAATAAATTTACATAACAGGAAATTAGATATACTTCAAAAAATTCTGCTTTGAATATCTGTATCTATACAACCATTATAAACCACACATGAGATAAAATAGGCTAACACTGATTGTTGTTTAGTCTTAAGGTTAAATAAGTATCACCATGATCACCAGAGCATTTATTTTTCTAAACATCAAGCAGATTCTAAATTTATTTGAAGTCAGATGATTTATTTTCATTCCCCATTGACTATTAGACTTTTTAACAGACACTGAAATCCCCAGCAACAATCTAAATACTGAAACAAAATTGGGTATTCTGAAAAGACTTTTAGTCCTCAAATGGGACAAACAGCGAACCTATTATATAAAACTGAAATTTATATTGCATTGTACCAGTAAACTTCCAACTAAAAAAATGAAGATAAGAGCTACTCTATATGATTTACTGCTTACACAATTAATGACAACTTCCTTGAAGAAAGCAATGAATATTTACAACTGTCAAAATGAATTTGTTGCAGACATGAACTACTTAATCTTAAATCTTTCAGCTACTTCTTCATGTTATACCTGTGTAGACGTTGAAAATAGGAACAAAGACCCATGAAAAATATGAACGTCCAGGTAAAAATTGGGATATCTAATTAGCATAAAATTTTAATACCAAGTAGCTCATAACCCTTCCTGCTTCCAGTAGGAATGTGGGATACTATTCATAAACATGTTTAAAAAAGAGAGAGTTACAAAAATGATGGAAAAATAAAAGCACTTATCAAAGAGACATAGAATTAAATGAACTATATTGCAAAATTCTACCACAGAAGGTCATTTATTTATTCCTTCATAAAAAGGGAGATGTAAAATATGTGACTTATTTCTTTAAACTATTGTTGCCACTAGTAAGTTGGTCGTGTAGTGTTGTTTTCTGTGTACTAGACCGCTTCAAAAATCACATGTGATGAGGGAGATTCAGAAAATTATCTGTAGGAGTAGACAAAGCCTGAAAAAAGAAAATGCCTTAAAAAATAGGGACATCCTAAATCAGGCCTGAAAACAGAAATGTTCTTCCAAAATAAGACAGTTAAGAGGTCTACTTCAAGTTAACTTCTGTTTATTAATAAGAGATTAACAGTTATGAGCTTTCTGAAAAGTCACAGGAAGGGTTACTGATTGCAGACAGAGGACATATTAGTATTATTCCAGTAACTGCTGCATGTATATTGCACACGTTCTGCATTTTTATTGCCGTAATACAGATACTACATATAGAGCTCCTAGGTTATTTGTATGTAATTCTGAACATGGAGTTTACTCAACTGTGTATATCTCTTGTGAGCCATTTTATGAGGCCAAACCATCACAAAATTGAGAGGCAGACTATATGTGGATGGCACAGTGGTGCAGCGGTAGCGTTGTCGCCTCACAGCAAGAGGTGCTCTGGGTCGATTCTCGGCTGGGGGTGCCTTCTGTGCAGAGTCTGCAAGTCTTCCCTGCATTCATGTGGGTTTCCTCCCATGTTAAAAAGATATGTGTCTGAAGAGTTTCTCCCTGGGCCTCCGCTGAAAATTGGTTCATTCCAAGTCAGGCTTCCCCAGTTAATAAATGTTAAATAATTAAATAAATATTCAATTAAAAACAAAAATGCATTAAGTGTCTAGTATAGATGATCGTTAGTATACACATTTAAAAAAATATCTGTTATGTTACTGACTATACAACTGACATTGTTAAAGATGATATTAGAAATGATATTTATGAATGCTATGAATACAAATGGCAGAGTTTGTTAAATGACTGTGTGCTACCAGGTTTAAAAGTTTTCTTAAAACCAGACATATGAGAAACACATGTAAATACTTTGCTGCTATTGGCTAATTTTAATTATATAATATGACCATTATATCTATTTAATTGTGGTTTCAAAATGTACCATATTATTTTGAAATCTTGTTTATTTGTCTATGAGATTAAAGCTTTTACTGATTATTTTTTGTCATCTGTTATGCACCACTTGGAGTCATGTTTTCCAGAATGTATTTGTTTTTTTTTCTGCTGCTAGGAGGTTTCATTACACTTCTTCTGAATTCATCTGGATTAATCTTATCATGTTTAAGATTATCCTTAAAAAACAGCATTGCTTCAAAGTCATTGTAGGCTTCAACTCTGCAGCTATTATGTGTGGTTCAGCTTGTAATAGGCTTACATAAAGAATTATGTGACCCACGACATGATTATAAATCAAAATTGGCAAACGGTTTGCAATGAGAGTAGAAGCAGCGAAGTTAATCTTGGCTAACACTTTGCTTCATCCCCTCTGAGGGCTCTTATCAGAAGGATCAGATTGCCATGATCACAGTGGGGCAATGATCTGTTCCACAAGTTAAGCATTTTTTTTAAACACTTTTTGTTTTTTATTAACTGTTAACAATATTATTGCAGAGCTACATGGGCAATTTTTACAATTGTGCAGTATATTAAAACCAATTAATTCACTGATATTCCATTATGGCTCAAACACAAGAGATCTGTCAGCAGAACTACATGTTGCAAAGAGACTCCTGGACAGAATTCCTACAGACGACATAAGCAATATGCATGCTCACTTTACCTGCCTCCGCACGAAGATGCCTTCCTTAAATTATGTCAGAATCTCATTGTTACACTTTTCTATCACAACCGCTGGATATGAATTTTCTTTTTTTACATTTACTAAGTCAAGAATGGAGTTGTAAACAAGAGACTAAGCAGGCCGACAGTTCTTTTCATTAATGACAGAGGTACATGGGATTTGGACATGGCAAAGTTCTAAATATACTAATGTTTATAGTAACAGAGAAATTATATTAGTATAGATATATGGTGGTGTGAAATTATTTCAGAAATTTCAAGAAAAATGTGGAAAATGACACCAGAGAATGGTGTCCATTGTGTAGAATCGCACATTTGTGTCCTGTATTGTAACATTCTTAATGCCTTTAAGTTAAAAAGCATACAGTATAAAATTAAAGAGTGTTCATGCATATCATTTAAGTTACAGCACTTTTTTTGCCCTTCTTGTATGGTTCATCAAGTTGGCACTCCTTCCATATTGTACAAGGAAGCATGTTGGTGCATGTTCTGCACAATGCAAGCAAGAAAGTTGGAGGCAATAGAGGTTTGTGTTATCCAAAGTTCCTATTTGTTTGTTCAACATCAGCAAGAAAGTTGTCGCTTGTTCTATCCAGGGCTAGCAAGTGCACTGGAACTCATTCTGTCACATTGGATTTTATTGTATATAATTCAAACAAAAATTCGGAGTTAGTATTGTACAATTCAAGCAAGTGCATTGGTACCCTGCAGTCTGTACAATGCAGCCAAGGTTCCTCTATTCAAAGCTACAAGGTAAGTACATTGTGAGGTAAATTTAATTTCGGCACTGATGGTACATTCAGATTCTAGACAAAGCACTCTACTGTTTCCCTCACAGAGGAGATCATGGGCCAATTTATCATGAAGAACTAGTAATGTAAAATGTGATAGCACGAAAATTAAAACAAATATATAAAGAGACTTTATACCTGACCTGTCCCATCAATTTACTGTGCAGGTTGCTGTTAGGTATTCACTGTCATCCTTGTAAAGCAGATGTATTGTAAGGCTGTCTCCTCAGTCCAGTTAGGAAAGGCACACAATTAGTCCAAAGATGCACAGTACACATGTATCTTTTACACACCTATGTTGTTCAGTATTCAGCATTTCAGATTATTTTGACCTGTAATTTGTAATCTACCATAATGTTAAAAATCATTTTTTAATTCCATTTTTTTTCTCTTGACATGGACCACCTGGTGGCTACTGTCTCCATGCCATGCTCTGGTAAGATATGTAACCTGAAGCATCACTGCTGCTGGTCTTGACTGTCCATTCTATGACTGACCTCTGTACTGCTAAGGAATATGACTTTGCCATGGTACACATGGTACAGTATGTCACTAACATGCTTACAACACTACTGTAATGTGTGAATGTTGGCCTCCATGACATTACATCAATGACCATTGTCAGCCACAACCTGCCTCATAAAGACTGGTCAGCATCACCATCTACACAACAGATGACACAGATGACATCCATTTGTCCTATAGGCCTTTAATAGGACATCATTTTCTGCTGGATTTAAATTGTTTAACTTCTGTCCTCTATTTTCTCCACTAGGCATGCAGATAACCTGTGAACATGTGACACAGAGCTACAGGATGTATATTACTTTGACTGGTAGTATTACATATACAGACAAACAGGTAACTTAGTTATGCAATACTAACACCACAGAGACAGTATGAGGGTATAATAGACAACAGCTATAGGGACAGATATAAAAATGCATGCAGCAGGTACACATGCCATACATGGGCACAAATGTTCTCGTCACTGGATGCATCCAGTTTGTTAGGACCATAAAGTTTGATGGGTCTATATTGTAACATCGAAGTCTTAAAACTTCAAATGTTATAATATCGAACCCTATGCAACGAATGCTGAAAATAACAAAGCTGCAGAATATCGAATACTTTCCTAAGGAAAGTATTGGGTGGGCCATTTCTGCAGCTTTACTATTTCCTCGACTGTGGAGCGAAGGTTATGGACCGGGTTAAGGTAAGTGTGTGAATGAAGGTGAGTGTACCATAGGAACCTTAGGGTTAGGGAGTGGGTAAGGTGAGTGTGTGATAGGGACTTTAGGATTAGGGAGCGGGTACTGTGAGTGTGCGATAGTTAGGGACCTTAGGGTTAGGGAGCAGATAAGGTGAGTGTGCGGTAGTTACGGACCTTAGGGTTAGGGTAAGGTTAAGGTAAGTGGATAGCTAGTAGTGTATGTATGGTTTAGTGTTGGGTTTTGTGAAGTGTATGTGTGTGGATTATTTATTTTGGTGTGCTTGTGTTGTGTGTATGTTTGTCGGAACAGCAAATTTTTTCCCTGGGAAAAATTTGCTATTCTGAGTGTTCGATGTTATAGTCTTTTGATCGAAATGGTTCGATATTATAAAATTTGAAGTTTTAAGACTTTGATGTTATAATATAAATCCAAAGTATGACTAGGGTATGGCGATCATCTTTGGTGCCAACCTGTGGGGGCACCATGAAAACGCCAGTGTCATGTAAACTTAAATTCTCCAGATAAAGTGCAGTATAAGAAAAGGGTCATGTGGGAAAATGAAATAGATATAAGTAGCCATTAAAATGTACAACTCACAGAGAACTTAGCATACATAGTAGAGGCAGCAAGCAAATTAAGATAGGAGAATACTAAGTCTAGGAGATTCTCATATGACACAACAGCAAAGATCTTTGTTATTGATTAACAAAAAGTCAATTACAGCCACTGCTTTTAGGGGTGCAAACCCAGATGACATGAAAGTAGCTGTTACATGATTAATAGCAAAACCAGCTCCATACATTAGAGTATGTATCCTTGCAGTGATTAATCATTTATACAGTACCCTATGGAAATCAAGAAGAAAACAATCAATGAAATATTTGCTTTTTGTATTTCTGAAAAAAATTGTAATATGCTTTTGTAAAATATTACTTTGATTGTGTTTTATGACTATGCACTAACAAAAGCCAAGTGTAGATAAGGGTATCTCAAAGGATATAAAATTATTACATTTTGAGAAGAAATGACTGTGGTCACAACAATCCCAGGAATTCAAGAAGATCAGCGCAAGGACGGTTTTAGCCTTGTGCTGAGCATCCTCACTACAGATGGTGCAGCAGCGCCAGATGAATATGTATGAGGGTGCGCCGTCGCACCCTCGACATGCAAAGGAAACGTGTGCGAGTGCAGGGGGCATGTACAAGTGCTCTACGGAGACATAAACATGCCCCGACAGTTGCACAACCTACTATGCCTACTAGTAGAGCCCGCCTCTAATACTAAGTCAGTAATTCAGTGTCCGTGGATATCAAAATGTATGCTAAGCATACAAGAGTGTCCACGAACAGTGAAATAAAATTGAAGTAGTAAACACACAAGCACGTAGTGGAATGTTGAGCCCTGTCCCTAAAACATTCACAATTAGATTCCCCGTGTCCCTATGATACATTTGAATTGCTGCAATATCGAAGGTGTAAACAAAGTGCAGTGTGTTTGCACGTCGCTGCCCTCCGCCGAGCGTAGCTTACACATCAAATTCATTCAATAGAGAAAAACATGCGGAATCAACGTAAACGTCAATCATGTAGTGTTTAGAACATTCGCCTAATGAACAGGCATTCACAGTTCGAGCCCAACAATAGCACATATCATTTTCCATGTGGAATGAATGTTGTTTTGCTGTAAAACCGACATGAGTATCACATGAAATATTTAACTAAATGTCATTCAATCAAAGTGGCACTGTCATAATAACTAAAGCACTAGTAAGCAGGTTTAAGCAAAAATAAGCAGCAGTAAACATATATAAGTAAGCAAGTCTGAGTGCACTTGCACGGTTCTAAGCAGTGCCCAGCATAGGAAATGTATATAAGTATGTACAGATTATAATATATATATATATATGTATATATATATATATATATATATATACATATATACACACACATATATATATATATATATATATATATATATATATATATATATATATACATATATACACACATATATATATATATATATATATATATATATATATATATATATATATATATATATGAAGAAAGAACGATGTAACAATAAAGCATACAAAAGGAATGAGAAGGGAATCAACAGCAACTCCAGTATTATATAGTGCTGTCAGCGTATGTCATATTAAGCTGGGCAGGAGTGAGCAAAGCACTGCTACTCACACCACAGGCAGGATATTACCAGTGGGAGTAACATTGTTGATCTGCTAAGTCTACTTTACACACAGAGGGTAGTCCCTGGTGGGACTACCCAAAAACTGATAGACTATTTGACCATCCGACCTTTACACAAGTAAGGGCAGGTATGTTCAAGGACTAAATGGTGGGCGAGCCTGAAAATACATGGGTTGGGATAACATACGTTTAGGGCCCCTAATGCTCGGGAGCGGGCAATGTGTGGAGGTTTGTCATGGCTGCGATAGCAACTGGACAATGGATGGTATGCATGTATGTTGAACTCGGGTGGGGTGGAGGAACTATGGGTATGAAATTATGGATCCAGGCATGCCAAGGTTGGATGGGCTGGTTCTAATTGGACCACCCCATGGAGGTCAGCGAGTTCGTTATAAGTATATATGCGTACATACATGCTGACATCTATATGTAGAAGTACATTCTCTGTAACACATTCATTCCATTTGCAGACATAAATAACATGAATGTGGCCTTACAAACCTCGACAGTAGATAGAATAATAGGTTGTGCATAAAAGGGAAGAGACGAAACTGCTAAAACGCAGAAGTGTGTACAATGTCCGAAGTCAGTGCTGTGCTGAAAAAAACAAATGTGAGGACTTTACCACACATGGAATCATTCCTGTGATCTGCCTGCTATGGCAACGCCAATTACTAAACTGGTCTATTTGTAATAGAAATACGCTGAACACATACATAATTAGGCTCTCATGTGTAACGTGTGTGTTATCACATAGTCATACTTATTAATTTATTGTAGTGTCATGTTAACGAGAGTACAGATGTAATGAAGTATAGAGTTTAATCTTGACATAAAGACAAGCGTGTCCCATATGGGACAACACAAAAATTTCAAATAGTGTCATTTTGGTCGCTCATGTCACCAATGTTTGTGGACTAAAAGTTTGGGAGTTCTGAGGATACGTGGAGTGAGTCAAGTGAGTCAACCGATGGGATGGGTCTACAGTAGTAGGGAGTGGCCAGTGTGTAGTGATGTGGATACACCGCAAATCCAATTGGAGAATGGATTACTGCAGTGTTAGGGAGGCATTAGGGTGGGTGTATAGGGAACCAGGAGCCATGGGTATATGGGTATATATGCAAATGAAGCAGCACAGCAATAGTGTATTGGTTAGAGCAACCGCCTAATGTACAGACATTCCCGTTCTGAATCCCACTGCATCACATGCCATTTACCATCGGTAATCTGTACATGAACATATTTTGACATCTGTCCGCTGTATAACCTGCAAAATAACAATTAAAAGTGAACTGGAGCAAAGTGTCAGTGTCATAATGAATAAGGCACTAGTAAACAGGTTTAAGCATATATAAACACCTGTAAGCATGTGTAAGTGCGTTTGTGTGGGGTATGCATTACTTTACAGACACACACACACACACACACACACACAATATATGTATATATATATATATATATATATATATATATATATATATATATAAAACTATACATACATATATATATATATATATATATATATATATATATATATGGTTGCAGACATATACATATACTATATATGTGTGTGTGTGTGTGTGTGTGTGTGTGTGTGTGTGTGTGTGTGTGTGTGTGTGTGTGTGTGTGCGTGTGTGTAGATATACACAGATATACAGCTATGATAGGAAACAGCACACAAGAATGACATATGTTCACAGGCTATGCCAATGGAGGTGAGGGGCTCAAGCAACAAACATGAAACACGTAGCATGACCTTCCACCCAACCCCCAGCCGGACACAGGAAACATATACACAAACCCGCAAACAATGTAAATAGTCCACTCTCCCCAGACCACAGGCAGGATACAACCAGGGGGCACACAGTGCACCCGTGACATCTAATTTTGAAACACAGACAGGAGCATCCCTTGCGGGACACCCCAAAAATTGACAAGACCAAAGGAAGGTGATACACCGAACATTCCGGCCGGGGTGTATACATACCCAGAATACAAGGGTGTGAAAGCCTGATGACACATGGATCGAGACAATTGTATGACATAGGTACATTGATGTGGAGAGTGGGCAGCGTGTAGTGGTGTGTTCAGAACCGACCAGGACCCAGAGTAAGGATGGGTGCTGTAGAGGAGGTGCGGGTGGGGGAACTATGGGTAGCTAGTTATGGGTCTAGGTGTGCAGGTGTTGGCTGATGTGGGCCTATATGGACAGCCCCAGGGATGTAAGCAAATGTGTTCATTGGGCAGATGCGTCGCCCAACGAGCAGCCACACCCACTACGAGTCCCACTGCAGCAAAGTGTAATCTATATGGCAAGGAACGGAATAACCAGATGTAGATGTATATATGTAGAGGTATATCTACCCATAGTGACATATAGATAAACCTCTCCCTCTCCGTAGTACAAATGTATACATACAGAAACAGAATACATATACATACCCACATATAGATATATACATATGCAGACACCCATAGACCCATATGTTGTTAGATAGCTACTGTTGCACACTAGGGCAGCACCGGTTAAGCAGATTTAAACTATTAGGGCTACCTAAAGTTCACTCTTCAAATTTTCCCTTAAAACTACCTTCCTCAAAGTGTACTACTGTTCTATTTAGTGTATCCTCCAACTATAAATTATCTCTACTTGACACCCAAGTAGACTATTCTCTATCCGTATAGCTAAGCACTTGCTCCTACAGTATTTATCACCTCGATACAGCACTCTTGTTATAGAAAGTACTCCAAAAAAAGCAAACCCCATTTCTCGGTCACCCACATCCCCAAAAGCTTTTTTTAAGTTTTTCTGTCTATTCCTTCTAGCATGTCGAGGGATCTGTTGCTAATATCCTCTCCTGCTCAGCTGGTGAACCTGGGATTATTGAGGCAATGTTACAATTGCCTCATGTACACAGACAACCCTCTCCTCCTCCCACAAAACACAAATACATGCGAGAGATGCAACTATACGGCCAAACTGGAGGCTGAGCTCTCTCAACATAGGACTGGCAAGACCATACAGGAGGAGAAGGTAACCACACACACTATAGACCCAGTCTCACATAATACCATCACAACCTCAAATCATACACATAAACACACAAAGACATACTCGGAGGCTCTGATCAAAAATCTACCAAAACAGCAGAGGCCACCAAAGCAGACACCCAAACAACTACCACCTCAGAACACAACACCTGCATCACATAGACCACACAGTCAGAGTGTCAAGCAGTCACAGCCCTTAAGGCCAAACACTATGCCAGACACACTAGTCATTGGTGACTCCATAGTCAGACACACTGACTTCCCGCTCACCAGACTGAGTAAGGAGAAGGTCACAGTAAGCTGCCTGTCGGGTGCTAGAATCCGCCACATAACGCATGCACTAAGGTCTCTCAACAGCAGGTACAAGTACGACTCAATCATTGTCCACGCTGGTGTAAACGACCTGAGACGTACCTCCCTGGACTACATGAAAAGAGACATAGAGGAGCTCTCTGATTATGTTATCCAGGCAGGTATGACCCTGACCTTGAGCAGTATCCTACCTTCACCAAGAATGATGTCACAATACAGAGATAAGATGATCAGTTTTAACAATTGGCTTAAACTCTGGTGTCATTCAAAGGGGATCCAATGTCTGTCTGCCTGGGATGACATGCTGGACAAGCCACGCTGCTTCGCAAGGGACGGCTTGCACTTGTCACCCCTGGGATTCCGGATTTTGGCAAAGGCTCTTGCCACCCCCATAGTGCCTTTTAGGCAAGGCTCAAATTCTAAACCTACCACCCTAGAACAAAACAAAGAAAAAACTAAGGGTAATGCTGCTCAATGCCAGAAGTCTCAACCTCAAGATGCACGACTCGAGGCCCTTCTCAGTATGGAGAACATCGATGTCTGTGCTGTGACAGAAACCTGGTTCAAGGCTCCTGAGAGCACCCCAGCACTATCAGGTTTTACCTCATATCATGCGTTCGCCACAAAACCCGGACAATACCAAGAAAGGAGGAGGGTATCCATATTCATCAAGGACACCCACACCTCAAGATTGGTGGCATCGCACGATGCATCGGAAACCATCCAGGTGCAATTAACCATAGGCAAGACTGCTATGCAAATTGTAGCATGTTACAGGCCACCCTCGCAAACTCAGGAACCTCACATGGCCTTCCTGAAAACACTGGAGGGATAAATGTATCTCCGAACACCATCATACTAGGTGACTTCAACTACCCTAATATAGACTGGGAACACTACTCAAGCCCAAACACTCTAGCCCAAAAGTTCCTGGAATTCATAAACTCAAATGCCATGGAACAACTAGTCACCATCCCCACAAGAGGAGAGAACATACTTGATCTCATCATCACGAACATGGGAGCACAATGTTCAACGCCAGAAGTATACCCCTCACTGGTGAGATCTGATCACAAACTAATCTCGCTGGAGGTCCTCATCCCGCCCCCACCTGAAATGAAAAAGACCACAGTAAAGAACTTCTCGAAAGCCGACTTCACACTTCTAAAGACTAGTGTGGTCTCCTTTTAAGGCCGCTGAGCCGGCGGTTAACATTACTCAAACCGCTGAATCACTTACAAATGCCTTCTACCAGCACCTGCAGGGCTGCATGGATCAGGCAATCCCAAGCAAAACAAAGACTCTTTGTACCAAAGGCAAGCGTCCAGTCTGGTGGACCCCAGCCATAAACAAACTCTACAATAGAAGGAGAAAGCTACTACAAGATAGAGCAAAATCCTTAAAAGGTAAGAAACCGCTGATCACTATAAGTAAAAAGCTAAGAGCTCTCATAAAATCATCCAAAGCTAATTTTGAGAAAAAAATAGCTAAGGACTCTAAAGACAACCATAAAGCATTCTTTAGCTATGTCAGAAACCTAGGAGGAAACTCCCAGATATGCTCAGAATTAGTTCAAAATGATGTGAAGATTACTGATCCTACAGACATTGCCAACATACTGGCTGACAGGTTCAGTGCAAACTTCTCCCACCCTCCCCGCCTAAAGAAGAGATATCTATACCAAATGATTGTAGCCCACCAAACATCTCCAACGCTCAGGTGAGAACTGCTCTCTCCAAGGCAAAGAACACAGCATCCATGGGACCTGATGGTGTCCCCGGCTGTGTGCTCCATGAACTCAACGAGGAATTAAACCCACAGTTAGGACAGCTGTTTAATCTTAGTCTCACCTCCGGATACGTACCCAGGGGGTGGCGCACAGCGACTGTGGTCCCACTCCACAAAGGCGGTGCCTCCACCGACCCTGGAAATTACCGTCCCATTAGCTTGACAAGCCTGATCTGCAAAGCCATGGAAAGGATCATAATGGATCTCATAAATAAAGACATAGGGAATTTGCAGACTTTGGATCCGACCCAGTTTGGCTTTGTCAAAGGCAGATCATGCCTTTTAAACTTAGTTGACTTTTTTGAAACAGTCACCAAGGCCATTGACGAGGGAAAGGCAGTCCATACAGCCTACCTAGACCTGGCGAAGGCTTTCGATACAATACCCCACTCGGGTATCATTGAAAAACTCATCAACTTAAATGTAAATCCATACATTACAAGATGGGTTGCAAACTGGCTGAGTGACAGAACCCACAGGGTCAGAGTTGCTGGCGCCATGTCAGACTCTAAGCCTGTCACAAGTGGTGTCCCACAGGGCTCAGTCCTGGGCCCACTCTTGTTTGGCATCTACTTTTCTGAAGTACAAGCAAACACAGGAGGGTTATGGCTGACAAAGTTCGCAGATGACTGTAAACTGGGCGCCATAGTTGAGAACACATCCGACACAGATATCCTTCAGAAGGGTCTCACAGAAATGGATAACAGGTGCCAGAGCCATGGCCTAAAGTTAAATGCCAAGAAATGCATAGTCATACCCTTCGGGAAAAATAAGGTTACCCCTAGCTACCATATAGGTGGCAATCCCCTGAACACAGAAGAAGTTATTAGGGACCTGGGAACCCAGGTTGACAGTAGCCTTTCATTCGACACTCATATTGCTAAAGTAGTTAGGAAGACCTTCTACATTGCCCACCTTATCATGAAGGGATTCATATCTAGATCAAGGGAAGTCATAGTCTCCCTATACTCATCACTCATCAGACCAATGATCGAGTACAATGCCCCATTCGGAATGTATCTGACCCGACACTTGCAGCAGCTGGAGAGGCCACAAAAGTTCCTCACCAAAAGGATAAAGGGTCTCAAAATCTGTCTTATGCTGCACGACTGAAAGAACTCCAGTTATATTCAGTTGCATCGCTTACTCAGAGGTGACCTATGCCTGACATACAAGGCCATGTCAAACCCAGATTTGATGAATATGCTTCATCTCAAAAATCTAGATCCCTCAGAGCCACAAGGGCGGGTGACTTAAACCTCGACACGGTTATTAATAGGACGTGCTGGAGGGATAGATTCATCACCCAAATACTCCCTATGCTGTGGAACAAAATCCCGGTTTATGTGAGGCAGAGCACTGCTGGCCTTGTTCAAGAGGAATCTTGACCAATGGATGGGAGATCACAGATACACCCCAGGGGTTACCTCAGTGTCACTGCTCGACAGAGGCACAGCTAAATAATGGGCATAGTTTCTCCAAACTAAGGGGTGGCGTAAGCCACAAAACTATGGCTAGGCTTATAAATGCCCTCAGGCAGATAGCCTAGTATGAACCTATGAACCTATATATATATATATATATATGTATATATATATATATATATATATATATATATATATATATATATATATATATATGTATATGTGACTGTAAATATACACATGTATATAGCTAGGATATGATACAGCAGTTACGAATTACATATGTTCACAGGCCGTGAATATGGGGGAGAGGGTCCAATAAACAAACGTGTAACACGTAGCATCAAACCCCCCCTCCCCCCACCCCCAGCTAGGCCAGTGAGACATACAGACACACAATAAAAGTAAACACACCACTGCTTCCCGGATCACTGGCAGGATACTACCAGTGGGAGAGACCTGCCAGGTCTAATTTTGAAACAAAGACATTGATGTCCCTTGTGGGACACCCAAAAATTAATGATCATCTGAGTCAGTCCCAGTAATGATTCATCAAACCAGGCTGTAGACATACACGGACCAGTAGGTTGTGCAAACCTGATAACCCATGGGTCGACACAACGTACATGTGTCCCGACACGCGGAGAGTGGGCAGTGTGTAGTGGTGTGTTTATACCCCACCTGTACCCACAGTAAAGATGAGTGCTGTAGAGGAGAGGCAGGTGGGGGAACTATGGGTATGCAATTATGGGCCTAGGCATGCAGGTGTTGGCTGGTGCAGTCGTATTAGGACTGCCCCAGGGATGCAAGTAATATTCCGAAATGGGCATAGCTGACACCCATACCTCTCAACCCCTAAGAGCAAATCCACTGGACAGGACATAAACCATTGGGGGAACAAATAGGGACCATACCCCTGAACTGTCCCCGATTTCCAGGAACATCCCTGATTTTGACTCAAATTCTAATTCTGTCCCACTTAATCCCTCCTAAAACTAGTGACTTTTGGAGGAAAGGTGGTGAATTACACATAATGAATAATGACAACAATTAAGTGTTATAAACATCATTCACCTCAGAAAATGTGTATGAATTCATATGCTCTGAGTCTGTCACTGTGTCAGGTTAATAACACTAATAATTTAAATGTGTCCCTGATGTTGTTATGACGTGTCCCTGATTCAGTTGATATTTTTCCCCAATCATTCGAGAGGTCTGATAGGGACAGAAAGCACATATTCCACTTAACAACCTTAGAAAGATGATAGAATATTAGGTATGCAGTAGCATGACTCAGTTGAAGGATGTGGGTTCCATAACCCAAATACTTGTTTGTATTGAAGAGTGTCAGTTCCCATGTATTAGCCAGACAGGTGCAGATTGTAAGAGGAACACACCAATAATATGAATCAAACTCTGGACAGGTCACGGATTCCATACAATCGAACGGCATGCTTTCGCCTAATAGGCAGCCATTCCCGATACAGTAGGCATGTAATTCAATGTAATAGGCATCACAAGGTAATATCGTAGTGCTCACTCCCACCCAGGGGTGTGAGCGTCAGATGCAAATACCAAATGCAGTGCATTTGCAAGTGCAGGAGCAAGCGGGTGTAAACCTGTTTGGTCGCCGGTATGCGAGTATTACACTGGTGAAGCAATGTAGAGGCCAACTGAGTGTAAGAAACTGTAACCAAAGGTTAGCATTGCTTAGCTCCACGTAAACCCATGCGCACCCACTCACAACTGTTTTAATGTGCCTTAATCACTCCGTATCCAATGGCCTTGTTCTGCCCAGCAACAAAATAAATGGTCTCTGCAAGGCTCGAAACCAGGACCCTGCACACACAGCTAATGTGATTTACTACTAAGCCATGGCAGATATACAGACATTGGATGTTATCACAAACATATCATCCAGCACAGTCATTCAACAGTATAGGAAATATATTCCATCATGTAGATGTTTGTGTGTGTGTTTATGTCCAGATATAAATTCATACATATATATATATAGATATATCAAGAACATCCCATGTGACAACAAAGCATTACAAAGGAATGAAAAGGGAAACACCAGCAACGCCTGTATTATGTAGTGGTGTTGTCCTATGTAATATCAAGACTCCCTCAGACTACATGTGTCATTAATACATGCAAACATTTGTACATTGGCCAAATAAATCACTCTGTGCATTTTATTTACATTAACACAACAGTTCCGGTCCAATCATTATGTGAGAACGGTACTCTCGCAAGGTGCTGTGTGCAACATCATCATCATGAAAAAAGGTAAATGGGGTAACCATAGAGGGACCGGTAGTGTTGTGTGTACAATGGGGTCATCTGCATCATGTGCACCTGGAATCTTTAGAAGTCATTAGCATACCAGGATTGTGTGCCTGAGAGACAGGGGTGAGGAAAACTGGAGTATGTTGTGATGCATATTAAAAGGGTTACATGTGTCCAGTGGGCATGTCTGTGAAATGGACAGCTATGTATGCGGTAAATGTTTTTCTAGGAACTGATTGGCCTTTTGTTTCCATGGGGTGAGAGTGGGATATGGGGGGTGGAGAGTAGGTATGCAAATGCAGGATAGGCTGGGTAGGATGACAGACAAGACAGCATACAGGGTCAGTATATAACACATGTGGGGGGATACACCTTGGATGGGGAGGGGTGTTTGGCAGTCACAAGCCCATGAGCCCCCAGATGGAAACAGTGGGACGGAGGTCCCCAGCCATGGGTCACCACCACTGCACCAAAACTGCCACAAAGGTGGCTGTGCTGGGGGCTGTCTAGGAGGGGCAGGCTCACCCTGTAAATGTGACACTCTGCCCTCGAGCTGGCATATCTGGCCTGGAAACCCCTTATTGAGCCCCCTATGCACCACATCTGGGACTGTACGACAGCGGACAAGTTCTTGTCTGGACCTGCTCCCAGGGGGGACAAGCCCCATCCTCAGTGGCAGTTCCACCAGAAGGTGGTGCAGAGCCAACAGAGGTGGAGGTCCAAGGCTGGGCCCCAGATGTGCTAGTACCCGGTGCCATGGCCAGCTGAAGTGGGACAGGAGGTTCTGCTGGGACCTCCAAACCCATACAGCCTATTGTGTTGCAGTCTTAACACAGATATGGCTTAGTAATAGTCAACAGCATTCAGGATTACTTATAACAGCATGCATAGATATGAACATCAACCCAACACAACAGATGGTATACATTTGCAGAGGGAGCACAAAACATGCATATATACTGCATGACATCTGTACAAAGTGTAGAAGACTTGTGACTGCAGCTATGAACAGTGGCCCATTATTGGCATATCACTGAGAACCCCAGACAGTGACTGTCATACCACTGTTTCATGTGACATATGTCCAATCAGGTATGCGATGGCAGTAACTCTCATCACTATCACCATTTACTGACTGCAATCCTCACATTATGCTTCTACAGTTCACAGATGTGTGTTCAGTGAGTAACACATGGTTCCACACACAGACCAGTGCACAGATGGCCTACAGATGGGTTTTCCCCACACAAACAGAGCACTGTCTTGTCAGTTTTACAACATGCAGAATAGCCATTGCCACACACAACTTGTTAAACTGGCAGTAGTCTCAATGAAGCATAGCTATACCTACATGCTGTAGTCATGTCTGGCACATCACCCTCCTGTCTTTAGGCTATTTTCCACTGTTTATGTTGTTTGAGGGGGTCTATATTACATCAACGAATGTTTAAATGTTCGAATCTCTAAAAGTCGACCGTTAGAGATCGAACAATTAAATGTTCGAAAATGTAATAAAAAAAAAATAAACAAAACAAAAATAAAGAAAAAGGGTTTTAGCAGGGGGGCAAACCCCCTTCACCCCTCATGTGGGGGGCTGCACCCCCACACCCCCCCGTTACTAAAATATACCAACTCCAAGATCACATATCAGTGCACTTCAGTGCGGAAACAGGAAATTTCCCCTTCACTACACTGTAGCGCGTTCTCCTGAGTTGGTATATTTAAGTAAGGGGGGTGAGGGGTGCAGGGGAGCTTGCCCCCCTGCTTACACCCTTTGCTTTTGATTTTCGAACAAGTAAATGTTCGATCTATAAAGGTCGACCTTTACAGATTCGAACATTTATGTTTTTGTTGATCTAATATAGACCCATTTGAGGAACATCCAGATATCATCTGTGATGCCGTTTACCAAACACCAGATCCTGGTTCCACTCACAGTGACTGTCATGGGCAAACACCAACATGATGTTCCTAGATATTGTTCTGTGTTTCCATGCGATTGGCTATGGGAACATCACCACAGTGTTCCACATGCAATCAGTTAGAGGAGGACTGCAATAGGTGCAGAGGCCATCACCTGATCATGGCCACCACTTACAAAACACAAGATGCTGCTGAGCAGGTGTACAACTCCATATCCACCAGAGACTGTGTGGGAGGGACAGACAGAGGCAAAGTACATCAGAGAAGGGCCTGGAAACTAAAACCTAAGCATCGTTTGTCACACACCTACCAGTACAGGGGTTCAAACCCCTGTCTGACTAGTCATTACTAATACAAGTGCATGCAGTTACTCCATGTGCTGCAAAGCTGACATTTTGGTGTGCTGTAAGAACATATATGTGTGCTAGTGAGCGACATCTTCAACAGAGATATAGTAGACATACATTAGGTGTAGCACACATGGCTGTCCATATGAACGGATGTCATTGTCAACACAGCTACACTCTCTAAGGGACTCAGACACATTGCCACACTTTGCCAGGCCCACAAATGCACTTCCTAACTACTTAGTTTCCACACTGCAGTAATGCACAGGTACTACATGCACCACAGGGGATATCCGGAGGTTCTATGGGCTAGGGCATGTGAACGTGTCTGACATCAGTTGGTATGCCAATGGGAGTTATACTGGGTGTGACTGTAGTTGGGAGTATCATACCCCACAGGCAGACACAAGATGCCAGTACCGACATGCATGTGTGCATTGCTTCATGGATGTGTAGTGGTTGGTTGTGCAAGATGGCTGTACAAGACTGCATGAGGGGTAATCCTTGGCATCATGCCACCTGACAGTGGTGTGCAGTGTGGTAGAGGGGTGTAGTGTCTGCAATGTCCCACACAGATGGGTATTGTATGAACTGTCCTGACATCCTGATTACCATTGTGTATGGCCATTGCTTTGCAATGCATGCCATGTCTGTGTTTGATAGTCCTTGACATGGACATAGCCTGGGATGCGCACGTCCCACAATAATTTACAGTGACATGTACAAGCATATCTGGTTTGACTGGCACATGTTGTGTACACAGACTGTTATCCTCAGATATGCCAATACTGGCCTGGTGTGGCAGGACCTACATATACACAGCAGGTTGACCCTGCACCTGCATTGATAGCATGATACAGGTATTCCCTGGTGTCAGTGGCATCAGTCCATACAGGGCACATGTGTAAGGCATTGTATGGCCTCTGTGGATCACATTTGATGGCACCACATATGTTGCAGGCATCCAACGGGGAACATAGTGATGGCACATTGTCCGCAATTATGTGCCTATTGTACTGCTGGACAGGGTGCCATGCGCTCTGCAGTCCACTGCAATCACACCATGCCTACCATCTGTCATCAATGTGCAGGGTACTAGCAACATAGCGGGATATTCTAGGTAACTGTGTTTGTGTATGACACATGAGTTCAAAACATATTTTGAGTAATAGTAGGGTTGCATACATTGCTCACCAGGCCTTTTGCCAGATGTAGGCATATGGCTTGCCAACACAGTCCCTTGGCCAATTGACATTTGTACTCCTCATGAGGTGGACATTGTGACGTATAATATGGACACCATATAGGAAAACTACAAAACCCTCTCCCCAACTTGTCCAGTGGTTATACACTCATAGCCACCTCCACACAGGCTCTGACTGTCAAACACACACACACCTGTCATGTCTTGGAATAGAACTCCTACCTAGCTAGTTTATCATACTATAGCATTACACAGTTACAGCACATGCTACGGAGATTACTGGGTTATAGTAGTCCCAGAGGTGTATTACTAGGTTGGTGACAACAGCAGGATTGCCAAAGGTGGTTATGTGAATTGTAAAGAGTGTGCATACTCTAAAAAGCATTGTTTCTTTCTCAGGCTGACAGACACACACACACACACACAGTTGACTTGTCTTGGAATAGAACCCCTACTTCACTAGTTTATCACATTACAGCATTATTCAGTTATAGCACACTCTACAGAGATTACTCAGTTACAAAAGTCACAGAGGTGTATTTCTAGGTAGATGACATCAGCAGGATTGCCAAAGGTGGTTAAGTGAATTGTAAAGAGTACGCATACTCTAAAAAGAATTGTTACTTTCTCAGGCAGACAGACACACACAGTTGGTCTGTCTTAGATTAGAACCCCTACCTAACTAGTTTATCACACTACAACAATACACAGTTACAGCATGCACTATGAAGAATACTGGGTTACAGCAGTCCCAGAGGTGTATTTCTAGGTGGGTGACATCAGCAGGATTGCCAAAGGTGAGTATATGAATCATAAAGAGTGTGCATACTATAAAAAGCATTTCTTCTTTCTCAGGCAGGCAGACAGAGACACCCACAATTGGCCTGTCTGGGATTAGAACATCTACCAAAACAGTTTTTACACACTACAGCATTGCACAGTTACAGCACACACCTTGGAGATTACTGGGTTACAGCAGTCCCAGAGGTGTATTTATAGGTGGGTGACATCAGCAGGATTGCCAAAGCAGGGCATTTCAAGTGCACTGTGAGTTGTACATGTCTGTTACCTGCAGCTTACTGTCATGAAAACACATTTATACCTGCTTATAACTGCTTTATGCACTCCTAATTGACAGTATCAACAAGGCTTGCAAGTCTTGAACCCTGGACCATGCACACTGAGGTCACTGGATGTACCACTAAGGCATCTGGGTTGTATACATGTTGCAGGGAGTTTATAATGCACATCTTACTACAGGTATGCCACAGTACTGAAAACAAATGGGACAGTCACTTTGTGTACATATGTACAGTATAATAAGCAGAAAAAGTAATCACCAGAACTACGGAGCAGTGACCCAGCAATAGCAATGGATAAACAGATAAAAATGAGGCAAATAAAATGCAGCACCATGCGCTGGGTCTGATGGCTTACTTAAAACGTAAATTCCTTCTTCTAGGCAACGCACAGTCAACAAGGAAAAGTCACAAAATTGCGTAAACACACCACGAGACTGTAAAATGTTAAAACCAAGCAGTTTAATTCAGTATCTGTTAGCGCTTTCACCCTGAGGCTTCGTCAGACAATACAATAATACATTAAATAAGGCAGATTTAAATATAAGGGTGTCGCTACCAATAGGTTAAAAGAATCACATGCTTAGCATAAGAATAAACCATTTAAAGTGCATTGTGCTGTACAAGATAATAGATACATTATAAATACATAATAAATACATAAATAAGTAATCATCTAAAAACTAATTCTATTGCTGTAATAAACAAAATAGTCTAATTAATCTAGTTGTTAATAAACAAATAAAAATAAAAATGAAAATGAAAATCAAACATTCTAGGGTCTATAGCATCTCTTTCTTTTCAACACAGGTGCTATATGAATTTTCTCATTCAACCCTGGATACTTGTCAGCCCTGCACCTTATTATCCAAGACATCTCTCTTTCTAAAGTATAATTAATAAAATCTCCTCCCCTACTACTAGAACAAACCTCTTGTAAAACGCAGAATGAAAATGTATGTAGTGGACCAGTGGATTTCACATGCCTAGCTAAAGCATTAGTATCATTGCCTATCCTGATTTGATACATGTGCTCCCTAATTCTCTCCCTAAGCATTCTGTTCGTTTTACCAATATAAAACGAAGTACAGGCCAAACACCTGGCTAAATAGATGACATTGGAGCTAGTACAAGTGGTATTTGTATTCAATTTAAATTCATAATGGGAGACCAGATGTACAAAGGAATTCCTATTATCAATAAAAACACACTGGTTGCAGTGCCCACATGGATTAGTATTCTGAGCCTGAATAATATCACGACTAATGGTGGGACATAATACCTTATTACACAGCATATATCTCAAATTAGGTTTGTTTTTATAACTAATAAGGGGTTTCAGACCCACTACCTCACTAACAACTGAATCAAGTGTCAATATCTCCCATCTATTTTCTATAAAATTTCTTATAGCTCCTGCATCTTGTGTGTAAAAAAGGGGGGCCCTGAGCAAACTAGATGATGGACTAGATGACACTGAACTATTATTCAAAACAAATTCAGAATAATATGGTCTCGCCACGTCAGTTCGAAGCTCACTAACCTCAGACTCCATTCTGTCAAAGATATGTACATCATACCCTCTATTCATAAACATCCTTCTCATTTTATCAACCTCTTCGATGTAACCAATCTCACTGGGATTTAACCTAGCTGCCCTCATGATTTGACCCTTCATAACGTTATTAAAAACGTAAGTAGGATGCATACTTTGACGGTGGAGGAGGGCATTCCTATGACATGGCTTCCGATGTATAGATGTATTAATCAGTCCATTCGGAAGTCTCTGTAGTGAAACATCTAAGAAGGAAATAGTATCTCTGGAATAATTCAGGGTAAATTTCAAAAAATCTGTAGAGTGATTGACAACATCAAAAAATAGTAATAATTCTTCCTCAGTTCCAAACCATAAGAAAAAAAGATCATCTACAAATCTCTTATAAAACCCTATGCATTCCTCATAGTAACTTAGTCGAAAGAGATGTTGTTCTTCCCATTGGGCCATAACAATGTTGGCGTAGCTATTAGCACATGAAGTGCCCATAGCTACGCCATCATTTTGTAGATATAATTCATCCCCAAACATGAAAACATTATTGACTAGTACCGTTTCCAGAAACAATGCTAGCAAATCTATAAACTTATTAGTATAATTTGATTTACTGCGTAAAAAATTGAGGAAATATTGCACTCCTAATTCATTGGGTATGATAGTGAACAGACTAACGACGTCCATGCTAACTAGAAAGAAGTCAGTCAGTGGATCTACGTTTTTCATGTATTCATAAAGCTCAATTAAAAACTGTTTGCTATCCCGTAGGATATGAGGACTTCTTTCAATCAATGGTCTAGAAAAATATTCCAAATAAATAGATAGGGGTTCAGTTAACCACCCCTGTCCCGATACAATGGGCCTCATAGGTGGATGGTGTAAGGATTTATGTACCTTAGGAAGGCCCTGTATGATTGGAATTCTTGGGTTCTTCACCTTAAAATAATGGTAAAGTTCCTCACTAATATCATGTGTCACCATTAATTCATCTAACATATCGAAGACATTAAAAACCTTCTCCGTAACAAAATTCATATCGATGTTTTTATAGAACGTCCCTTCATTTAACAAATGCCTCATGCTTTCAATATATTCAGCAGTATCCATTAACACAATAGGCCCACCTTTGTCAGCTGGTCTAATAGTGATATTGGGATCCATTTTCAAGGCATTTAATGCTTGTCTTTGATGAAAATTAAGATTCTGCTTGTGCCTATGTTTCCTGTTCTTATGAAAATATTCATAGATGTCATTTTCTACTAAACGTGAATAAGTATCCAATAGTGGATGTAACTGAGGTATGTAAGTGCTATTAGGTTTAAATCTTACTTCTCTAACACAATCATCTGTAGAGTGAAAATCCAATTTAAGCTGTATATTCCTCACAAAACATTTCAAATCAACTATTGTTTCCACTAAATCTCCTCTTGCTGTGGGTATGAAGCTCAAGCCTTTATTCAAAATATCATACTCATAAGGTGTTAAAACTCTATTAGTAAGATTAATAACTAACGAGGTGCGGTCCTCTCCCACATCTTCTTGAGTGTAGGACCTACTACCTCATTGCCTGATCCCTTCCTTTTGTGTCTTCCTCTGCTCATGGACCTCCCTCTCCCTAGCCGTTGGTTCTGTGCTATAGGGAAAGGGTGGAATGTGGTCTCACCTGTATTATCTAATCTCAATACGGTGTCTGTAACAGGAACTTTCTTCCTCACTACAACGTCAGCTGTACTAACTTGAGCACCTTCACTAGGAATGGGAATCTTAATATTATCAGAGCTAACTGTTAAAGGGGGAGGTGGAGCAGCTATGGAGTCTGCAGATGTAGTGGCTGAATCAATATTAGTTCTATTTGCATTCATAACAGTAACAGTTGTAGGATCCAAATATAAACTGCTGTTGTTAACTTGACCATTCATTTGTGTGGGCTCACAAACTGTGTTAACTGCATTAACATTTCTATTAAAATGAACAGAACCATTACTCATATTCATTTGCTGTACATGCCCGGCGGGTCTGGGCCAAGTGAACACATGATTATTACTAAAGTCCTTCATGTCTCTGAGAATTTTGCCCTTCTTTTGTTCGAGCATGTTGACATGTTACTGGATAATGTAATAGATAATGTGAGTCTCTTTGAAAGACGTTTGCTCGAACAAAAGAAGGGCAAAATTCTCAGAGACATGAAGGACTTTAGTAATAATCATGTGTTCACTTGGCCCAGACCCGCTGGGCATGTACAGCAAATGAATATGAGTAATGGTTCTGTTCATTTTAATAGAAATGTTAATGCAGTTAACACAGTTTGTGAGCCCACACAAATGAATGGTCAAGTTAACAACAGCAGTTTATATTTGGATCCTACAACTGTTACTGTTATGAATGCAAATAGAACTAATATTGATTCAGCCACTACATCTGCAGACTCCATAGCTGCTCCACCTCCCCCTTTAACAGTTAGCTCTGATAATATTAAGATTCCCATTCCTAGTGAAGGTGCTCAAGTTAGTACAGCTGACGTTGTAGTGAGGAAGAAAGTTCCTGTTACAGACACTGTATTGAGATTAGATAATACAGGTGAGACCACATTCCACCCTTTCCCTATAGCACAGACCCAACGGCTAGGGAGAGGGAGGTCCATGAGCAGAGGAAGACACAAAAGGAAGGGATCAGGCAACGAGGTAGTAGGTCCTACACTCAAGAAGATGTGGGAGAGGACCGCACCTCGTTAGTTATTAATCTTACTAATAGAGTTTTAACACCTTATGAGTATGATATTTTGAATAAAGGCTTGAGCTTCATACCCACAGCAAGAGGAGATTTAGTGGAAACAATAGTTGATTTGAAATGTTTTGTGAGTAATATACAGCTTAAATTGGATTTTCACTCTACAGATGATTGTGTTAGAGAAGTAAGATTTAAACCTAATAGCACTTACATACCTCAGTTACATCCACTATTGATACTTATTCACGTTTAGTAGAAAATGACATCTATGAATATTTTCATAAGAACAGGAAACATAGGCACAAGCAGAATCTTAATTTTCATCAAAGACAAGCATTAAATGCCTTGAAAATGGATCCCAATATCACTATTAGACCAGCTGACAAAGGTGGGCCTATTGTGTTAATGGATACTGCTGAATATATTGAAAGCATGAGGTATTTGTTAAATGAAGGGACGTTCTATAAAAACATCGATATGAATTTTGTTACGGAGAAGGTTTTTAATGTCTTCGATATGTTAGATGAATTAATGGTGACACATGATATTAGTGAGGAACTTTACCATTATTTTAAGGTGAAGAACCCAAGAATTCCAATCATACAGGGCCTTCCTAAGGTACATAAATCCTTACACCATCCACCTATGAGGCCCATTGTATCGGGACAGGGTGGTTAACTGAACCCCTATCTATTTATTTGGAATATTTTTCTAGACCATTGATTGAAAGAAGTCCTCATATCCTACGGATAGCAAACAGTTTTAATTGAGCTTTATGAATACATGAAAAACGAGATCCACTGACTGACTTCTTTCTAGTTAGCATGGACGCCGTTAGTCTGTTCACTATCATACCCAATGAATTAGAGTGCAATATTTCCTCAATTTTACGCAGTAAATCAAATTATACTAATAAGTTTATAGATTTGCTAGCATTGTTTCTGGAAACTGTACTAGTCAATAATGTTTTCATGTTTGGGGATGAATTATATCTACAAAATGATGGCGTAGCTATGGGCACTTCATGTGCTAATAGCTACGCCAACATTGTTATGGCCCAATGGGAAGAACAACATCTCTTTCGACTAAGTTACTATGAGGAATGCATAGGGTTTTATAAGAGATTTGTAGATGATCTTTTTTTCTTATGGTTTGGAACTGAGGAAGAATTATTACTATTTTTTGATGTTGTCAATCACTCTACAGATTTTTTGAAATTTACCCTGAATTATTCCAGAGATACTATTTCCTTCTTAGATGTTTCACTACAGAGACTTCCGAATGGACTGATTAATACATCTATACATCGGAAGCCATGTCATAGGAATGCCCTCCTCCATCGTCAAAGTATGCATCCTACTTACGTTTTTAATAACGTTATGAAGGGTCAAATCATGAGGGCAGCTAGGTTAAATCCCAGTGAGATTGGTTACATCGAAGAGGTTGATAAAATGAGAAGGATGTTTATAAATAGAGGGTATGATGTACATATCTTTGACAGAATGGAGTCTGAGGTTAGTGAGCTTCGAACAAACACAGCGAGACCATATTATTCTGAATTCATGTTGGATAATAGCTCAGTGTCATCTAGCCCACCTTCTACCATGCTCAGGGCCCCCCTTTTTTATACACAAGATGCAGGAGCTATAAGAAACTTCATAGAAAATAGATGGGAGATATTGACACTTGATTCAGTTGTTAGTGAGGTAGTGGGTCTGAAACCCCTTATTAGTTATAAAAAAAAACCTAATTTGAGATATATGCTGTGTAATAAGGTATTACGTCCCACCATTAGTCGTGATATTATTCAGGCTCAGAATACTAATCCATGTGGGCACTGCAACCAGTGTGTTTTTATTGATAATAGGAATTCCTTTGTACATCCTGTCTCCCATTATGAATTTAAATTGAATACAAATACCACTTGTACTAGCTCCAATGTCATCTATTTAGCCAGGTGTTTGGCCTGTACTTCGTTTTATATTGGTAAAACGAACAGAATGCTTAGGGAGAGAATTAGGGAGCACATGTATCAAATCAGGATAGGCAATGATACTAATGCTTTAGCTAGGCATGTGAAATCCACTGGTCCACTACATACATTTTCATTCTATGCTTTACAAGAGGTTTGTTCTAGTAGTAGGGGAGGAGATTTTATTAATTATACTTTAGAAAGAGAGATGTCTTGGATAATAAGGTGCAGGGCTGACAAGTATCCAGGGTTGAATGAGAAAATTCATATAGCACCTGTGTTGAAAAGAAAGAGATGCTATAGACCCTAGAATGTTTGATTTTAATTTTCATTTTTATTTTTATTTGTTTATTAACAACTAGATTAATTAGACTATTTTGTTTATTACAGCAATAGAATTAGTTTTTAGATGATTACTTATTTATGTATTTATTATGTATTTATAATGTATCTATTATCTTGTACAGCACAATGCACTTTAAATGGTTTATTCTTATGCTAAGCATGTGATTCTTTTAACCTATTGGTAGCGACACCCTTATATTTAAATCTGCCTTATTTAATGTATTATTGTATTGTCTGACGAAGCCTCAGGGTGAAAGCGCTAACAGATACTGAATTAAACTGCTTGGTTTTAACATTTTACAGTCTTGTGGTGTGTTTACGCAATTTTGTGACTTTTCCTTGTTGACTGTGCGTTGCCTAGAAGAAGGAATTTACGTTTTAAGTAAGCCATCAGACCCAGCGCATGGTGCTGCGTTTTATTTACATATGTACAGTACCCTTGAATGTACTGTACTCTGTGAAACAACAAAGACAGGTCTACATCTGTACAACTGTCATAACTACATATATATATATATATATATATATATATATATATACACCTACGGGATGTGTACATGCATATATATATATATATAGATATATATATATATATATATATATATATATATATATATATATATATATATATATATATATATATATATATATATATATATATATATATATATATATATATATATATATATATATATATATATATATATATATATATATATATATATATATATATACAGACACAGCTATAGCCATATATATATATATATATATATGCACTCACATGTCTGAACACCCTCTGTGACACAGAAGAGTTCCAAAGGAACTGATGTGTACACAAAACAGAGGCATCTCTTGTGTTATAACATTTAAATCTTAAACAGTTCACCATAGAAGGGATGGTTGTTGTGTATGTGGAGTTTGGGGTGGAGAATAATGGCTAATGTAATCTACCCCGGGATTCTGGAGTTAGAGTGGGGGAATGATGGGTATGAACTTGCACTCTGGTGACCACTTCTGTGTCACTGCTTGACAGTGGCACAGGAAAATAACATACCCAACTGTAGTCGTGCTTGAGTGTGTATTCTTTACCATTCCTAACTATGTAATACTTTGTAGACACCAGTCACCACAGATGGCTACCATGGTGTGCTAAAAGACATTACACATGTGTATGCCTGACTACAGGGTAGTCACACACACACAAACACGCACAGATGTGCCATATTGTGCATACACATCTTGCCTATGTAAAGGTAACTAGTACAGTGGTATGCAGTTTGGGTATGTGCCACAGAACACATACAATTACACTTACTCTGATTCCACTTCTGAGCTGGGTGACATCATAGGACTGATTTCTTGCAGTGGGGAGGGGGGAAGAGAGAAATGTAGCAGTTGACAAGGATAAAGGCCAGTGCAAAAGGAGGTATCTCTTTAGAATGCAGCAAAACCCACTGTATTGACAGGATGCAGACACAAATACACACACACAACCACACTCAGCCATTTGCAGACACACACACTCAGGCATTTGCGGAGACACACACACAAACACACTCAGCCAGTTTCTGACACACACATACTCAGGCATTTGCTGTCACACACACAAACACACGCACAGAGTTGCCAGTGGTGGGATCAGAACACCTGCCTATCTACATATCACTATTACAGTACTACACAGTTACAAGATGTGCCACAGCGATTACACATTCCAAGGCAGTCAAAATGCCCTTCTAAGATTGAGGACAAGAACAGGGAGACTGACAGTCACAAAGTAAATAGCTGTAAACCTGTGTGTTTAAAGTAAGTGTCCATTACAACCTGTATGTACAAACAAGACACATCATCTGCATGTAGTACATAGGAAGGCCTGAGAGGTATAGTTGCAGTGCAACAGGAACCTGAACTGGAGTATGCCCATCTGTGGAATGGACAAATACTATCACTATACAGGGTTACAGTGGGCATGCTCATACACTTAGTAGCACATGGCCGTTTGGGATGCACTATGACTACAACTACACAAGGTTATACTGGGCATGCTCATACACTTAGTAACAAAGGGCTTGTTGGATGCACTGACTCAAATTACACAAGGTGGCAGTGTGTACGCTCATACACATAGTAGCACAGGGCTGTTTGGGATGCACTCCGATTCTAACCACAGAAGGCCACAGTGTGCATGCTCATACACTTACATTTACAGAACACATTGTAATGGACTCCTATTATAAATGCACAGGTTTACAGCTATGTACATCTTACCTGTCAGTATATATGCACATCATACTGATACTCATACTGATACTACCTGATACCTGTATGTGGCCCGCAAATGATATATCTGTGTCTGTGCTGTGTGATACACATGCATACATGTACATGAAGTACTGACATACATATGTTAAGTATACACATTCATGCATGTGTGAACATGACAGACAATAGGTTACCTGGGACACACAGGTGGATACAGCATTTGTCACACACCTTGCTACCTTGAAAGGCATACATTGATATGTTGTGGACAATGGCATTACATGTGGAACATTGGCATGTGCAAGCATAATGTGTGAGCCACATGCTACCCTAAGTATATCTCACATTGGTCATATACACAATTTCTGCTGCTGTCCGTCACCTTACATGAGGCATTTGCTACCAAGCACATTACTGCCACTCACAGTGATGTCATGGTATGTGTGGCAACTGCTAGGCCAAAACAATGAGCCAATGTCCTGCTGTTATTATGAGGTTGTCCAGTGTCTGTCATTCCAGGCTGTCGTGACTGAACGACAAGCCTTTGAAACAGAGCACATGCATCCATGTTTCATGTGTGTGTAGATAATACCTAGGTCACATTTACCCATATAGCCACATTCCAAGGCAAATGTCCGACACACAGAAGTAACACCCTGACACCTACAAGACAATTGCATTGGATGCTTATGCTAACCAGTGGTAGATGTGTGGCTTTAATAATCCATTTGCTCAATGTGGAACCTACAATGAGGGATACTGACATCTGTGCAGTGAGGAACACCTGTCTGAAGGCTCGGTAATGCACAATTGCACTACCACCATATAACACAGGTCCAGACATGTGGGCCATAACAGTGGTATGGACCATTCCAGGTGGTGGTGTCCACATATTCATAAAGGCTGCTCACATGTAAAAACCACTATTCTGACATTACTCACAGATGAGTCAGGTACAGGTGACAGTGGCAAATGCTGCATTCTAGGTTGTATCCTCATATACATCCACCACCTTGCCCCCAGACTACCAACACACATCCATATGTGGTATGACATAGTATGGTAGACCACCAGATAACCTTCAGTTGGTGGACTGTACCTAGGCCTACATCAACTGTGCAAAGTACCCATGTACAGACACAGCTGCATAATGTGTTATGCAATGCAATAATACCACTGTTTGTAACCAGCTCAGTTGTACACATACCAGGGTCCCTCGGATGTTGTCAGCATTAACACGGTCAACTGTTGCTGTACACCAGTAAACAACATCCTCATAGTTGGATATGACCTAACTGTACCTGCCTTGGATATGTACATCCCACACTCATACAACATAAATGACATTACCATAGTTTTCATTATCCTTTCTACATACAGGTGGCTACAGTCATTACACTCATGCACATGCCAGATAGCATGCTAACAGTACATAAGGTTTGATATATATTTAAACAGAGGTAATATTCTCTCTTTACTGGTCACCCATGATACCTATCATATCATACAACACCCCATGTGGCATGTATGTCATTAGACATGTCCACCTAATGCAATGCCTTCAAACATACCCAAATAACAGGATCATAGGACCTACACAAGGCCTGTATCGACAGACTCAGGGAAATCTAGCTCTGCTCTGTATGTTTCTGAGTAGCCACAGGTGATATGTTCATGACATGTACAGCCATGTATGGCCACAGCTCCTACATATACCCCATGTCAACTATTGCAAGCCATGCATGCTATGTGCTGTCTGGACATTAGCCTTAGTACCACAATAGCTGGTACATGCTGGGGTGAGATGTTTACAAGCCACAGACCTCACACATGCTTGAATCAGTGTACTGCCTAGCTCTAACAGAGCACATTGCTGGCACTCTTCCAGTACACATGAGGTGTGTGAGGCAAATATGATGTGCTTACTGTTGACCATTACAGTGCCCTGGCTTCACCATGGCACTGTCAAGTAACAGTTTTTAGGAGCATGACATGGAATAATGCTGTGTGTGTTTTGCTGATATGTGCTGTTGTCATATATGTATACTTGGCTACTCAGTGAAGGTGGTTGTGTCCTACCAGTACATGAATACAACATCCATTATGGTGTAATGCTCGGCTATGTTTCACACATGGCATGGGGAAGGTGTATAATGTTTCCACTTGACCTGCTAGTGCACTTACTGATGTAAACCGCATATGTGTACATGTATTGATGTTTGTGTTGATTCCATGTGTGTGCAGTGTCTGATGTTTGAAGGTGACTGTTGTCTTAGTACATCATGCTGTTGCAATACAGCCTCAAACATTGTCAACTGTATATGGTGATATGCTCTAAGTACAGTAAACTGTACATGAGGTATGGACAGATGTTTGGACATGACTATTAAGTGGTGGGGCTACTTTGCAGATGAATTATTACTGAGGACAGCTCAATGGTGTGTTACAACCATTCCTACAATAACCTGTGTAACTGCTAAGGTCAGGTTTTGTTAACTGAAGTGGAAGACAGACAATGTAGAATGCAGTAAGGGTGACACTGAAGGCAAACCTCATGACACCTGTAACAGTAATACCTCCCCTGTGTATATATTGTGCATATATCAGCACAGTTGGCAAAGGAAAGAGTCAGTAAGCTTTGTATCAAATGTGATAGTGCTGTACGTCTGTAATACTTATCATGAGATAGGCAGGTGTTTGATTCACAGTACTGGCATGTGTGGGTGCGTATGTGTCCATATATGTCAAGTATGGTTGGGAATACATCCCACATGTTTTCACTCTCCTGAACACTGTTGTTGACATCAGTACAGAGTGAAGTGTAGAAAGAAAAACATAGGCAGGTGGTTGAACCTCACACATGTAAAGTGTCTGTATGTGTGTGACATAGGCGTATATCTTTGTGAATGACACAGTGTGTGTGTGTGTGTGTGTGTGTGTGTGTGTGTGTGTGTGTGTGTGTGTGTGTGTATGGCTGTCCAGTCCCTGGAGTGAGGCTGTATTTTACCATAGTGAAATGTTAATTCCCCCTCCCCCCATCCACTCAATGCAATCTAGTATCCCTGTTGATATCATCAGTCTTAGATGGGAATTCTAACTGCCTGTTAACATGTACACTCTGGGGTGTGACCTGTTGTTACATAGCCTACTGATGGACCCCCCCCTCCCCACATACACTCACTGCACTGTAGTATCCCTGTCGATGTCCTCGATCTTAGGCCATTCCAACTACCTGTACATGTGTAATCTCTGTGGCGCGTCTTGTAATTGCGTAGTACTATAATGATGATATGCGCATAGGCAGGGGCTCTCATCCGAACACTGGCAACTGTGTGTGAGTGTGTGTCAGAGTGTGTGTTACTGTGTCTGTGAATCCCTGAGTGTGTGGGTATTTCTGTGTTTGCATGCTGTCATGGCAGTGGGTATTACTGCTTCCCAATGAGAAGCCACTATTTCCACTGGCCTTTACCCTTGTCATCCGCCATAACACTCTTTTACCTCCTCCACGCTCCAGGTAACTATACTTGTGATGTCACCCCCTATGGATGTGATGGCTCTGAACACAGTAGCTTACTATACAGCTATCATGCTCTTGGATCATTAGAACAGTAAGCATAATTGAAACATGGAAGATTATAACTGTGATGTGGAAACTACAGAGTGCATGCAGGTATTGTCATACTGACCTGTGGGTAGTCAACATGTACATATGGGACACTAACCACAAACACAGACATCCCCCAGCACATGCAACTACACCTGAAAGAGGAAGGCAGAAAGTCAAGATCAACATGCTGTTAGTGTTGTTACACATGATACATACTGTCCAAAATGCATTCTAAAACTGTAATACATGGTATGTCTGCTGCCTGTCAACACTACTCAACAATATTAATCTACAATTTTCTGGCTAGTATGTTCACCCTGTGCATCAGACCATATGAGCATGTTCCTGCATCGATGGTGTGGATGACAGGAATGCGACACAGGCATCATCATATGCACAGGGTGATAATGTTTGCCAGAGAGCTAGGTTTTGTCATTGGATGACATAATGTGTGTGTGTTAGGGCCTGTGATCTCATTGGGTGTGTGCGGATGTTATGCATGTGTGCGTTGAGGTGCCCTACATTTGTTTCCGGTGTGTGTGTGTATATGCATGCACACTGGTCTGGCATGTGGCTGACCTACACAGGGGTGTTATTGACAGCTGCAGACTGTACAAGGCAAGTTTCCCAGTTCACGGTGTCCGGCCATGACCACGTAACCTGCACCTGCCAGGGGTTGCACGGGCACTACAAGGTAGAGGTCTAGATTGGGTACTGTCTGATGACACATGTCCACTGGAATCGTGTCCCAATTGGGACCATCCAGGACCATCTGCATGTGGCCTTCTATGTCCTGGTTTGGACTGCACAGCACCAGCTGCACTGCTGCTGCTACCGCCATTATGGGAGTTGGCATGTGCAATGGCATCTTCACTTAGACCTTCAACAGGTGATGTAGCTGACCTACGTCCACATGCCTGATGCCTCACTCCCACCAGATGTTCCAGCACAGACATTCCATGCTCAAGGATTGACATGCCACAGTCAAGGACTCCCACCATGTCACCCAATTGTCTATCCAAAACATCTGCACCATGATGGTGAGCATTTGCAAGTGCCTGGATATTGTCAGTTAATTAATGGACAGCAGCCCTCTGAAGCCTCAGACCTTCTCCGTTGTGCCATTCAGCCCGTCTGTGCCTCAATTACAGCCTGAAACATGCATCTGGTGACTCCAGCTGATGTGCTTTATCTCGCAAGGGCATGTTGCCCAGTGGTCCTCCTACGAGCAGTGCTGAGTACATGCCTGTGTGGGACATCACCAGTCAGTTGACTAGGATCATGGTGTGCAGGCACACCTTCCATAGTCTCCACACTTCCCTGTTCCATGCTACCACCCACCAACTGTCCTTCCTCTATGGCCAGTGGTGATGGGGGTATGTGTAGGCAGGGGAACTGTGTGTGAGGATGAGGGGGATACAGGTGGAATGGCAACCAATGGCACAGATTCAGCTCCTGACAACCCTGCCTGTGCCTCAATCATACTATCATCATCACAGCTAGAGTCTGTGGGGACACTAACATCAGGTGGGCCGCAGGGGGGCAATGCACCTACATTAACACCTGTGAGGAGAAGACAAGAACTGTACATTACAAGTTATACTAGACTCACACACAGACACACACACACACACACACACACACACACACACACACACACACAAAATCACACACAGAAAAAAAAACACACACAGTCACACACACACACACAGATAGACACACACATGCACAGACAGACAGAGATGCAGAGACAGACAGAGACACACAGACACACAGACACACAGACTCACAGACAGACACGCTGCATGCAGGTGATATGGCAGATGGCATTCAGCTTAGACAATTATAGTGGCAGTTATCACACATCCCTGAGTTGCACACAACAGCTTGTATGTGTTATAGCAGATGGTAAGCACCTTACACAATGATAGTGGTGGTTAGCATACATAATTGTATTGCACCATTTGTGTTAGTAGCCTATGCCCCATACCTGCAACACAGTGCATGCACTTTGCACCATTGCACCACACTGCCATGGTGTGTGCAGCATACACCAAATGTTAACAAACCATAGCTGACCTTTGCACATCTGCCACTGATGCTTTGTGTTGGCCACTGCCCCTATGTGTGAGGACATGAGCAGAAAGGTATGTCGACTGCATACTATGTTTGACTGAGCCCTAGCTTGCATATCTCCCTCAAAGCAGTGCATGTCTGTTCAACATTAATCCGCCTACCCCTGAGCTGAGTCCAGACATTGTGCATGTGGCTCTACCCACGTTTGACATGGCTGTCCCTACTTTACAATGGTGCCACAGACCAGCACAGGTTTACAGTACACTGGCCTGCAGTGTGGCATATGACCTTGCCAATCACATGTAGTATGATATATCTTCTGCTGATGTGTTGAATGACATGCATACAAGTGTAACACAATGGTGTCCTTTCCAATCTACAGTACGGTAATGGTGTCCCAATGCAGGGACGTGTTATACTAACATGGGCCTTCAGCTGATGCAATGTTGTCTGTCCACCCTACAAATATGCAGTGACATACTGCACATTGAGCTGATGTGCATAGCAATTGCAGGGCATCATGTGGCTTCACAATTGCTATACAGTGTGAACTACTGATACAATTCATAGCCATGACTATGTTCACATACAATACATATTTAATGTGGAATGTGACCCACGTCACTGAGGTGTATACACACTAAACCCTAATGTGGAGTGTGTGACACAGGTCACAGAAAAGTATACAGATGACACCCCTGCAGATCTGCAACCATATTACTGATGCCTGGCAACTATGCCCACACATGGCTAACTTAGCAGTACTCTATGTCCCACATGCCATCTTTGTACTTCACACACATGAGGAGCAGGCATGACAGTGATTTCTGAGACCAGCAGAGAGAATGTACTGTATCTGTGGCCTGATGTGGTTGTATGTGTAAGTTGTGCAACACATGTATGTATTTGGATACTGTACAGGTGAATGCATTCATGTTGTGACACACTCAAGATGTTCAAGACATGTTATGTGATGGTTTCATGTTATGCCTACACAAGCTGTGCACAGGCCTGTATGATGTTTAGTGTTTCACATCTGCAATATCACCATTACACAAAGGCCATAGTTGCATTGTGTCGAGCCAATGTACAACAGGGTGTACACATATGTACATCACTTCTACTGTGTGTGTGTGTTGTTTCATGTATCTGACCATCTTCCATGGCCATGTGTACACATGTTTTGTCTAATGGTTGTGATGGCCATCTTATTTCACATGTCATTGTTATCCGATATGACATACACCCATAGATGTCATATGCTCCACTGAGGACAGTGTTATGCAGACAAAGGGTGGTATGTATGGGATGTGAGACATGATGTTTTGCAGGATAGTTGAGCAGTGTTGCAGTCAGCCCACTACATGCCATGGACATGTCAGATAGTACATGACATTGTGTGGCATTCATAGCAAGGGTATAACCCACAAGGGTGTATCCTGTGGGCCAGTCATACTCCAGCTCCACCACATTTAGAGTGTGTGCACACATATGCTCTCTGTACAGTACTGTTCATATTCCCAACATGTGTCATGCTGATATGTAGTACCTGTCCCTACAGCGAAACACACCTCCACCATTGTATTCACTGTTGTCCACACATCTGGCAATGACAGTTTGGAAGGTTTAGTGTAGATGTTTCATATAGTCTTCAATGGTTTCACATGGGTAACCACTGTGATGCATTGCAGGTCTGACCAGTGTCTATTAACAGGACCACCATACATTATGTGTACATGTGTTATGGCAGATAGCATGCAATTAATATGATCCATGCATTATCAAGCCTGGTAAATAATAACAATTTCACCTGACACAGGATGCTGCCACTGCAAAATGCCAGAGGTACCTAAACAGGACTGTCACATCAGTAAATCATTATCCACACCTGTGTGATAACTACAGGGTGCAATGTCCATGTTAGCACATAAGCTAGCACAATACACTATACTATGGAGTATGCACATCTGTGCATACATAGAGTAGCAGACTATAGTATGTAGCATGTGTGCATACATGCCTTGCATATGATGTTACATTACATATTGTACAGTAACACATGTAACTATGTGAAATATAATTGTGTTATATGTGCAGTACTGACTTACCAGGCTACTCCAGGCTCAGTGGTTGAGAGACACCCACATCCACAATATGAGCTAAAGCTTGTGGATGGAGTTCTGCAGGTTGGCCAGTAGCTCCTCAGTATGTGTGAGTGGGGGCTGGGTGACTGCCCCCCCCCCACCTGTTGCACCTTGTTCCCTGGCAATTGCATTAGCACACTGTTTTGCCTGTCTTATGAGGTCAGTCCTGTGTCGGTGCACCTGCTGATAGGTGCAATTGTGACCGCCAACATCATTTACCCTCCTGCAGAGTTCCTCCCACAGGGCATCCCACTGCTGTGCATCCTGTGGCACATGGCTGAAGAGTGTTGTATGGTTGTCGAGGAGGTATGGGAGGAGGATCTCATCCTCCAAGCAGCTGTACACTGGCAGCCTACTATTTGGCATACCTGGAAGACATAATGATGGAGACAGGTCACAGTAACTCACAGAGAAATACAGATGTACAGCTGAACATACATGTGTATCACATTTATTAAGATTACAAATAAGTCTTTGCAAATCTACATGCCACTAACACCACTGACATGTATAAGTCACACACATTTGACACTTACTGGTGATGTGATGTTATCGTCATATATATGTGTGTGTCATGTGATGACATTGCTCATACTCCATGTGGATGTTGTCTTGACATGGGCATGTCTGTTTGCCTGTACTGGTGTCTTTACCTATCAGCACATGCCTGGATGTGTTCACATTAATGCAATCAAACTTAATGCTGTGTATATGTCACATATATAGTCATACATAGCCATTAGGGACATGATCTGTGACCCTGCAGACTTGCAAGCATGTATGTGTTTTGCCATATACATCTACCTGGCACTGTACAGCTGTGTAGCATCCTGCCATGCAGTGCCTGTTTTACACATGTGTAACACATGGGATAATAGTTAGCCTGATGGTATTTGCAGGCTTGTATATCAACTCTAGCATGTATGGTAATAGTGATCTAGTAGGCTATATGCCCTGGGCCATTTATGAGCCTAGGCAGACAGGTAAGTTTCAGTGGCCAGTTGAAGCAGTGCCACAGAACTGATCCACAAGGTTACTGATATATTTGGCATGCGGTCATCACGCCATGTCACAGAGAGGGGCGATGTGCAGCTTCACTGAACAGGGATGTATAGTATGCCAAGAGTATGATAAGTGTATGGGACAGAGATCTGTCAGGCATGTTGTGATCCTTGTACTAGAAAGGTGGATGTCCATGAAGTATGTATTTATTCGGGATCAGAATGTGTTAAGAGTAGCATGTCCAACAACACTGGGTTGGACATGGCTTTATTCAGGATAGGCTGCATGCTACATAGTGCAGCTAGGGACTGGGAAGGGCAGTGTAGGCCATCTACACATGGGCAATAACCCTTAAAGGAAATATGGGTCACATGGGTGTTGAGTATTTCTGAGCAATTGTCTCTATATTCCTGGATGGCACCATGTCATGATTAGGGGTGCCACATATGACTACCTGTCTGGTGTGGTGAAGTAACTATCAAAGGAAAGACTACTGTCCAGCTGCATCCCATACACACAGTTGCCATTATGTTGACCGCTGCCTAGGTGGTAGTTCATGGGTACAGGGTTTGTAACAGAGGGGATGACAATGCAATACTCAGCTGTCAGATTGTGGCCATACGTCACACACCACACATCTGACACACAAAGGCCCTTCTGTGTGTTGAACGCAGCACACATTGAGTCAACTATTGCTCCTAGTTCATAGTCATTTACAAACATCAATAGGCTGATGCCTTCTGTGTTTGTCTGTGTGGTACAGATAACAAAGAGGGGGACTACCAGGAATGAACCCTGTATTACTGTGGCTGGCACTGGTTTGATGTACGTGTATTAGTCAGGCACCTTCTGTAGTGTTGATTCTTCCAGAAGTCCAGTTGCCAACCATTCCTGTGACATAGGAATATACGCCTAGTTTACTGAGTGTAGCTGGAACACAGTATGGGTGATGGTGTCCTACGACCTGGCAAGATCATGATATACAGTGTGAATCAAACCCTACTGTCATCTACATCTGTACTGAGTACATCAAATACATTAATCATGGTTCATGGCCTTACAGGCCAGACTCAGCAGGGTAGTTGTGCACTATTTCCCATTATCAATGGTGTCTCCCCTTTGTGGGGTGTGATAACTGTTGCTGTGCACCATTTGGTGTGTACACAGCCTGACATGGAGCTGTGATTGAACATGATGTGTATGTGGATATCTGATTGTTCTTACATTTGTGTAGGATACACCCTGGGATGTTGACAGGTCCCATGAAAGCTGTATGTATGGCTTTAGAGAGTGCAGCTTGTACCTGCATAGTTGTTATTACAGGGGCCCTGTAGTGTACATGGATATATTACTAAGTGTACCTGTTGGGGGGTGGGAGTGGGTTTAGGTTCTCCAAGACCCTATCTGGATGAACAGGTGCTATTTCTGTAGGTGCAGTACTTCCCATGCCATAGTGCTGTGCAGCATAGCAGGTCTTGTCGTTACCATTACGATTAATGACACAGCTAGAGAATGCTCTATGCTTGGCCTCATAATATGTGGCTGATTAGTTTCACAGTAGCTTTGTATGGTTTTATATGGTGTATCTGCATCTTACTGAGGCTGACCAGGGATCACCTACACTCATGTGTGTTCACTCTTGCAATAGTTACTACCTTCTGTGCTACAGTTTAAAGCATGGTACCACCAGTTTGCCTTCTTGTTTGTGTTTGTTTGAATCCTGGTTCTATTTCAATGGCACAATCACTGCACGTATGTGACTGCTTAAGGTTCATTTATGTAGGATTCAGCATTTGCACATGCATTGTCCATCTGCATGGGTGCCATGACAGTCACCACTCTGCTCTTAGGAAACATAACATTGGCATTGGAGACTGACTATGTGTAGCATACTGTTAGCCCTGTTTGTGTGACAACTGTGATCCAGGTCATTGGGGTTGATGGAATCCAACATGCATTGAGCGCAGATGTTGGTACATAAAGAGTCTTCCCAGTTCATAATGGAATAGTTGAGAGTAGCCATTATTATGGCTTTCTGTCTCAGACCTACTCTTCCCCATTACAGCACATTATGGCAGTTGGGAAATCCGCGGCATGGTGGGTGATGTCGCAAGGTGTAATTTGAATTCCACTTTGGCAAAAAGGTAGTTTCTCAGCATAATGCATCTGAAGTTATGCAAGTGCAACTATCGTGGGGGTGTACATATCCTTCAGGAATATGGACACACCTGTGGCCCATGTGTTCCAATAAAGGATAATGGACAGAGGTGATGTATGCGTTATAACATGGTCATGCAGGTGTGCTCTCCAGAGCATTGAAACATGTCTCAGCCACTACACAGATATGTTCTCCATGTTAGGGATTGACATATGTGTGTCCATATAGTGTTTCTGACATATATCATTGTGTAGCGAGACCCGCAGTTTATTGCTTGGCTATCCCTGTAACAGCAGGGGACTTTCACTTGAACTGTGCATGATGAAGGCACTATCACACTATAGGGGAAACATGAGCCCTAGGCAGTATCCAGATTCCCAGGGGTGACAGGTGCAGGCCCTGTCTGGCAAAGCATCATGGTCTGTCAACCATGTTATCCCAGGCAGACAGATACTGGATACCCTTTGACTTGTACCACTACACTAGACAATTGTGGAATACAATCCTTTTGTCCCTGTACTGCAGTATCATTCTGGCCAATGGCAGAATGCTACCCAGGCCTTGGGACATACCTGCATGGGCTACAAGACCTGACAGTTCCTACATGTGTTTCCATGCAGTCCAGGCTACTGCATCACAGGTCCTGCACAACAAGATGGAATATTCCAGAGCCATGTGTATAGTTCAAAAGGTGGTCTGTGGCTAATCATGGCATACAGGCAACAGACAGTATGCATGCCCTTGTACAGGTTGGTGTGTAACATATTGCTAGAGTTTGCATTCACAAATAAGTACTGATGGGCAGGTTTCCAGCTACATGTTCTGAGGTGTGGCACAATTATGAAAACTATGTCATACAGTTTGTGTATTTCGGTGTCTGTCTCTCCCAGCTTGGGAGGTCACTTGTTTGGCCAGATACTTAGAAGCATCTGTGAATGTGTGTGATTTCTGGTAGTGTGTGTGGGTGCCCTTACTGTGTTCTGGGAAGGGTATGTGTTGGTTGTGTTGATAAGATGTATGTGTTAACCTACACCTCATGACTGTCCAGTTCAGTCATGGCTGTAGACTGGACTGCCTTCGAGCTTACCCCTGTAGCTGCATCCCAAACAATGTGTGGGGCATGGTGTTAGGTGGATTTGGCAGTGTACATGGCATAGAGATTGCATTCCCCTAGGATGGCCACATACACAAAGCTGACATTAGTAAACACCAGTAGCTGACTAGTGGACATGCCTGTATGAGCGTTCAGTACTACAAGTACCAAGTACTGTATTTAGTTTACATATTGCTTATGAAGATGTTTTAGACAGCGATACTCACATGTAAATATTTGTGTTATGGACGTGATAACACTGGCTATTACGGAAACATTGTAGCTACCTTTAGCAGCAATCCTACTCTGAGGAGCACATCACATCTTAGTTGACTGCAGATGATGCAAGTGTCTACAGGTCTGCTTCCTTCTCTAGGTATATACTCACATATCCACCAGAACCATGAGCTCTGTTGGGCACAGACAGATGCTCTCCAAACAGAGTCATGTATCAATAGACTCTGATTCCACTATCAACATGATCAGTATATAATCAGATAGTGTAAGCCATCAGCTGTGAAGCAGCTATTACACATGGGCAGCTGTCTCCTACATCTTACACTCCTACTGCACATGTTACACTGGAGTTAAACATGATATGCAACCTGTTTCATTACCCGTATTGTGCACTACCTTACATACAGTATGTGCAAGTGGCTGTAAGGTTGGCAATGACAGGTTGGGCTACACAAATCTGGTAGTTCAACCAGTGTGTCTCTACTCTCAATATCTACTCTATGTATGTGTGCACATAGCTATTTGGCCCAGCCCTGTAACAAGGGTCACTACACATTTGCATGACATGTACACATGCACAGCTGTTATTGCTTGCAAACGATACTAGAGAGGTCCAGCCCTGTAACAAGGGTCACTACACATTTGCATAACATGTACACATGCACAGCTGTTATTGCTTGCGAACAATACTAGAAAGGTCCAGCCCTGTAACAAGGGTCACTACACATTTGCATAACATGTACACATGCACAGCTATTATTGCTTGCAAACGATACTAGAGAGGTCCAGCCCTGTAACAAGGGTCACTACACATTTGTATAACATGTACACATGCACAGCTGTTATTGCTTGTAAAATATACTAGAGAGGACCAGCCCTGTAACAAGGGTCACTATACATTTGCATAACATGTACACATGCACAGCTGTTATTGCTTGCAAATGATACCAGAGAAGTCCAGCCCTGTAACAAGGGTCACTACACATTTGCATAACATGTACACATGAACAGCTGTTGTGCTTGCAAAGCGATACCAGAAGTCCAGCCCTGTAACAAGGGTCACTACACATTTGCATAACATGTACAAATGCACAGCTGTTATTCCTTGCAAATGATACTAGAGAGGTGAATATTACATGTGTTATGTGCACGAATAGTTACCTGACTCTTCAAATTATCTTTGCTATCATGCTGCTAAACTGTCAGATGAACACAAATGATATGTATCCTGTTATTGGTATTGTAATTGCCAATAGACATAACTACTGTTTGCATAACATAACAGAACTGCTATGAAGAATAGAATACAGATCTGCCTAAAAATACTGCATTACACAGTTATTGGCACAATATCCCACAATGCACACCATATTTGCAAGGGTAAGCCCACTTTTAACATGTTTTGGCTGGCACTGGTTTGATGTGCGTGTATTAGTCAGGCACCTTCTGTAGTGTTGATTCTTCCAGAAGTCCAGTTGCCAACCATTCCTGTGACATAGGAATATACGCCTAGTTTACTGAGTGTAGCTGGAACACAGTATGGGTGATGGTGTCCTACGACCTGGCAAGATCATGATATACAGTGTGAATCAAACCCTACTGTCATCTACATCTGTACTGAGTACATCAAATACATTAATCATGGTTCATGGCCTTACAGGCCAGACTCAGCAGGGTAGTTGTGCACTATTTCCCATTATCAATGGTGTCTCCCTTTGTGGGTGTGATAACTGTTGCTGTGCACCATTTGGTGTGTACACAGCCTGACATGGAGCTGTGATTGAACATGATGTGTATGTGGATATCTGATTGTTCTTACATTTGTGTAAGATACACCCTGGGATGTTGACAGGTCCCATGAAAGCTGTATGTATGGGTTTAGAGAGTGCAGCTTGTACCTGCATAGTAGTTATTATAGGGGCCTGTACTGTACATGGATATATTACTAAGCGTGCCTGTTGGGGGGGTGGGGAGTTGGGAGTGGGTTTAGGTTCTCCAAAACCCTATCTGGATGAACGGGTGCTATTTCTGTAGGTGCAGTACTTCCCATGCCATAGTGCTGTGCAGAACGGCACGTCTTATCGTTACCATTAAGATTAATGACACAGCTACATAATGCTCTGTGCTTGGCCTCATAATATGTGGCTGATTAGTTTCACAGTAACTTTGTATGGTTTTATATGGTGTATCTGCATCTTACTGAGGCTGACCAGGGATCACCTACACTCATGTGTGTTCACTCTTGCAATAGTTACTACCTTCTGTGCTACAGTTTAAAGCATGGTACCACCAGTTTGCCTTCTTGTTTGTGTTTGTTTGAATCCTGGTTCTATTTCAATGGCACAATCACTGCACGTATGTGACTGCTTAAGGTTCATTTATGTAGGATTCAGCATTTGCACATGCATTGTCCATCTGCATGGGTGCCATGACAGTCACCACTCTGCTCTTAGGAAACATAACATTGGCATTGGAGACTGACTATGTGTAGCATACTGTTAGCCCTGTTTGTGTGACAACTGTGATCCAGGTCATTGGGGTTGATGGAATCCAACATGCATTGAGCGCAGATGTTGGTACATAAAGAGTCTTCCCAGTTCATAATGGAATAGTTGAGAGTAGCCATTATTATGGCTTTCTGTCTCAGACCTACTCTTCCCCATTACAGCACATTATGGCAGTTGGGAAACCGCTGCATGGTGGGTGATGTCGCAAGGTGTAATTTGAATTCCACTTTGGCAAAAAGGTAGTTTCTCAGCATAATGCATCTGAAGTTATGCAAGTGCAACTATCGTGGGGGTGTACATATCCTTCAGGAATATGGACACACCTGTGGCCCATGTGTTCCAATAAAGGATAATGGACAGAGGTGATGTATGCGTTATAACATGGTCATGCAGGTGTGCTCTCCAGAGCATTGAAACATGTCTCAGCCACTACACAGATATGTTCTCCATGTTAGGGATTGACATATGTGTGTCCATATAGTGTTTCTGACATATATCATTGTGTAGCGAGACCCGCAGTTTATTGCTTGGCTATCCCTGTAACAGCAGGGGACTTTCACTTGAACTGTGCATGATGAAGGCACTATCACACTATAGGGGAAACATGAGCCCTAGGCAGTATCCAGATTCCCAGGGGTGACAGGTGCAGGCCCTGTCTGGCAAAGCATCATGGTCTGTCAACCATGTTATCCCAGGCAGACAGATACTGGATACCCTTTGACTTGTACCACTACACTAGACAATTGTGGAATACAATCCTTTGTCCCTGTACTGCAGTATCATTCTGGCCAATGGCAGAATGCTACCCAGGCCTTGGGACATACCTGCATGGGCTACAAGACCTGACAGTTCCTACATGTGTTTCCATGCAGTCCAGGCTACTGCATCACAGGTCCTGCACAACAAGATGGAATATTCCAGAGCCATGTGTATAGTTCAAAAGGTGGTCTGTGGCTAATCATGGCATACAGGCAACAGACAGTATGCATGCCCTTGTACAGGTTGGTGTGTAACATAGTGCTAGAGTTTGCATTCACAAATAAGTACTGATGGGCAGGTTTCCAGCTACATGTTCTGAGGTGTGGCACAATTATGAAAACTATGTCATACAGTTTGTGTATTTCGGTGTCTGTCTCTCCCAGCTTGGGAGGTCACTTGTTTGGCCAGATACTTAAAAGCATCTGTGAATGTGTGTGATTTCTGGTAGTGTGTGTGGGTGCCCTTACTGTGTTCTGGGAAGGGTATGTGTTGGTTGTGTTGATAAGATGTATGTGTTAACCTACACCTCATGACTGTCCAGTTCAGTCATGGCTGTAGACTGGACTGCCTTCGAGCTTACCCCTGTAGCTGCATCCCAAACAATGTGTGGGGCATGGTGTTAGGTGGATTTGGCAGTGTACATGGCATAGAGATTGCATTCCCCTAGGATGGCCACATACACAAAGCTGACATTAGTAAACACCAGTAGCTGACTAGTGGACATGCCTGTATGAGCTGCTCAGTACTACAAGTACCAAGTACTGTATTTAGTTTACATATTGCTTATGAAGATGTTTTAGACAGCGATACTCACATGTAAATATTTGTGTTATGGACGTGACAACACTGGCTATTACGGAAACATTGTAGCTACCTTTAGCAGCAATCCTACTCTGAGGAGCACATCACATCTTAGTTGACTGCAGATGATGCAAGTGTCTACAGGTCTGCTTCCTTCTCTAGGTATATACTCACATATCCACCAGAACCATGAGCTCTGTTGGGCACAGACAGATGCTCTCCAAACAGAGTCATGTATCAATAGACTCTGATTCCACTATCAACATGATCAGTATATAATCAGATAGTGTAAGCCATCAGCTGTGAAGCAGCTATTACACATGGGCAGCTGTCTCCTACATCTTACACTCCTACTGCACATGTTACACTGGAGTTAAACATGATATGCAACCTGTTTCATTACCCGTATTGTGCACTACCTTACATACAGTATGTGCAAGTGGCTGTAAGGTTGGCAATGACAGGTTGGGCTACACAAATCTGGTAGTTCAACCAGTGTGTCTCTACTCTCAATATCTACTCTATGTAGGTGTGCACATAGCTATTTGGCCCAGCCCTGTAACAAGGGTCACTACACATTTGCATGACATGTACACATGCACAGCTGTTATTGCTTGCAAACGATACTAGAGAGGTCCAGCCCTGTAACAAGGGTCACTACACATTTGCATAACATGTACACATGCACAGCTGTTATTGCTTGCGAACAATACTAGAAAGGTCCAGCCCTGTAACAAGGGTCACTACACATTTGCATAACATGTACACATGCACAGCTATTATTGCTTGCAAACGATACTAGAGAGGTCCAGCCCTGTAACAAGGGTCACTACACATTTGTATAACATGTACACATGCACAGCTGTTATTGCTTGTAAAATATACTAGAGAGGACCAGCCCTGTAACAAGGGTCACTATACATTTGCATAACATGTACACATGCACAGCTGTTATTGCTTGCAAATGATACCAGAGAAGTCCAGCCCTGTAACAAGGGTCACTACACATTTGCATAACATGTACACATGCACAGCTGTTATTGCTTGCAAACGATACCAGAGAAGTCCAGCCCTGTAACAAGGGTCACTACACATTTGCATAACATGTACAAATGCACAGCTGTTATTCCTTGCAAATGATACTAGAGAGGTGAATATTACATGTGTTATGTGCACGAATAGTTACCTGGCTCTTCAAATTATCTTTGCTATCATGCTGCTAAACTGTCAGATGAACACAAATGATATGTATCCTGTTATTGAGTATTGTAATTGCCAATAGACATAACTACTGTTTGCATAACATAACAGAACTGCTATGAAGAATAGAATACAGATCTGCCTAAAATACTGTACATTACACAGTTATTGGCACAATATCCCACAATGCACACCATATTTGCAAGGTAAGCCCACTTTTAACATGTTTATCTTACTTATAAACCCATACATATGTCGACTGTTACAATATAGTGGCATATACTATCCTCTGTTATAGTACATACTTGTTGGGCCAATCCTGACACTGACAGTGGCTGGAAGTGACTTGGTCAGTTGCAAGCCCATATCATCCCTTGTGGTGTATGCGGAGTTTGCCTTGTGACCTACAGCAGTACACACATAGAATACTACAAGCATTACTACTGCTCAACAATACATCACTACAAGATAGCTATTTCCATTATATGCATTGATTACACTGTAATTCTTACAGAACAGGTACTACATACACAGACATACTACATGTAATACATACCTTCTTAGTAATTGGAGGTGTTATTGACTAGTATAATACTCATTTTTGGTTCGTCTTTCAGTGTTTTGTACTGTTCTACAGGTAGATACAGATGGTTTGAATGTGTGACAAGGCTAACTTTTATAGTTACAGATCAGTAACATATGCTATCCTGATAACCAATTGGTGTTTCTAAGTAGCTAATTACATGCACAACAGCTGCGCTGCTACTGCCTTAGCCAATACCATGGCTACAGTGGAGTATAATTGAGTACTCCACTTGGGTGTTGTCCCTTTGCCTTACTTGTGAGGAAGACAGCGTGGAAGTGTTGTTTGGAATCTTTTGCAACAGCTGTATGGAGGCGAACAGTAATATATTGTGTGTAATGCCTAGAGGATTTGGTCTAAATGTGAGTACTGCTGTTATATTTCTGAACATTGTTACTTGTGCAGGGTTTGTCTGTACTTAATACTTCTGCATATGTTTCTGTCTGGCCAGGTTGTTTGACCAGCTCAAGGCTGCAAAGCTATGCATATAATGTTAGGGGGTTTACAGTGTGCTTACCAGACATACTTAGTTTGGTGTTACTATGTATCATACTGTGCTGAAAATCAGTACTTGGTAATACTTCCTGGTGTACGAACCTTTCAACCCTCTGAAACGGGATTAGTTCATACAAACCCTGTTACATCAGCAGCTGTTCAATTGTATAACAGCAACTATTTCACATAGGGCCATGTTAGTATGTCTGTGTCCAGGTATGTTAAGGTTTCAGCAGATGTACAGTAGTTGAATAATTGGTTATGGTATGACAGTATGTATTGATGTAATTATTTTGGTTGTGGGGTAGATGTTGGTGGGTGTACATAGCACAAACAGGTGTGTAGGAACCCCTTTTATACAACATCTATATATGTGTGGGTGTTCTTTCCCTATGTGAACACCTATCCCTTAGTGGTCTAATACTATGGTAATTGCAGTCTGATTCATTAAGGCACAATTAAATGCTTCCTGTATAGCATGCAGGTACTGTTAGTCCTTGAATTCTTTTGGCAATACATCGGAATTTAATAAAGTTTTGCAAAATGAAAGCTGTGTATTTCTGTCATGGATATTTGCAGTCATTGCAGTTGTGTTGGTGACTGTGTCTATATAACATATTTGTAATAATGTATTGGCATATACTCGGCGGAATGTGTGATTGCTATGGTCCATGTTATACTCAGATATGAACACTTCGGATGATGTCTACAGGCATGTATATATATGTATGTATATATATATATATATATATATATATATATATATATATATATATATATATCTATATATATGGGTTCCATACACTATATCAAATTTTCACTAATTCAAAATAGTGCATGGAATACTCACTGCAGTGAAAGTGCACTTAATCGAAAGTGCACTTACGCGAAGCTCAGTACAAAGAACGGGTGTTGTACTGAACTTCTGTGCAGTACTCACGGACCTTAGGGTTAGGGCACGGGTCATAGTAAGGGGATATCCCATAGGCTATCCCCTTACCATGACCCGTGCCCCAACCCTAAGGTCCATGACAACTGCAGCGCAGTGAAGGATATAGCAATGTCCTCCACTATGGTACGATAGTCATGAACCTTAGGGTTAGGGCATGGGTTAGGCAAGGGATAGCTTTACTATCCCTTACCCTAACCTGCCCCCAACCCTAAGGTCTGTGATTATCACACCATAGTGGAGGACATAGCTTGTTGTTTATGTCCTCCACTGTGCTGCGGTGTTTTCTGTGAAGTGCACTTACGCAAAAGTTCACTTTCATTAAAGTGAACTTTCGCAGAAGTGAGGCTTCCTATTACAAGTTCGAAGTAGTGAACTTTCGTTCTTGTAATAGGAATCCATGTATATATATATATATATATATATATATATATATATATATATATATATATATGTGTGTGTGTGTGTGTGTGTGTATGTGTGTATATGTATATAGATATATATATATTATTGCATATGTTTATCTGTACCTCCATAGATGTGTAGATGTTTTTAACCTACCTTTATATCTACATATATATATATATATTTATCTGTAGACCTGTATATATCGACATGTCTCTATGTATCTCTCTCTCTCTCTCTCTAGATATATTTATATTTATATATATATATATATATATATATATATATATATATATATATATATATATATATATACATATATATATATATATATATATATATATATATATATATATATATATATAAATAAGCATACACCTTTAATTGGGTACATGGCAGGTTGTCTCAACACATTCCTCCCTTTTGTGTTTCAACCTGTCTGCATACACAACTAGGATAGGTACATTCCAGGTAGCTTAGTGTTAGGTTACTCTGAGGATGGAGTTGATGGTTGCGGGTTCTAATCCTGGAAGGTGTTATTATTTCACCTCTCAGAGTAGGCACTGGTAGGGAAAGTGTGAATAATGCACATTTACGTGGTGGTAAGCAGGTGTGCCGATGGTCTGCGTGACATTAAGCAAAGGTTAAACCTGTGAAGCGCTTCTCCGTTTACCATGTTTCAGCACCGCTTACCATCACGCAAACCCATGGAAACCCACTTACAACTGCTTAAGAGTGCTTTAATCCACCTGCATCCAACAGCCCTTATTCTGGCCCTCAAAATAACTTAACAGCCCTTGCAGGTCTTGAACCCAGGACCATGAACACCACAGTCACTGAAGCAAATGAGATATGTACAAATGTTATGGTGTTTAGAATATACATTTTACTACAGGCATTCCTCACTACTGAACACAAATGTGACAATCAGTTGGTGTACATATGTCTGATACATGTTAATGTTCATATGTTTGTGAAATTAGGTATTGCAATGTGACATGACAGGGTGTATTATGAATGAGAAAGGTTCTTGTTTTGTGTCCTTTTTATATTGTCCCCATACTCCATGTATACCCCTCCAGTTCACTTATTGAACATCCGATCCAGGCCCTCCTTGATGCATGATTGCATTACCCATCATTCCTCCCCCACCCCAATCTTTGCATACACAACAACCACCCCTTCTATGGTCAGTTAGGTTAATATTAATAGTTGTAATACCAGAGCTGCATGTGTTTTGTGTACACTCCAATTCCTTTGGAGTGCTTCTGTGTCATGAAGTGTGTTCATAGATGTTTATATATATATGGCTATTGATGTAACTGTATAATATATATATATGTGTGTGTGTGTGTGTGTGTGTGTGTGTGTGTGTGTGTGTGTGTGTGTGTGTGTGTGTGTGTGTGTGTGCGGACATCACTGAATCACTGACATGTATATATATATATATATATATATATATATATATATATATATATATATATATATATACATATATATATATATATATATATATATATATATATATTTCGTATTAATTTGTAACAGTAATACATATGTAGACTGGAATGTGTTGGTTCACAAACTACAGTACATTACAATGTACTGTACATATGTACACAAAGTGACTGTCCCATTTGTAATCATTACAGTGGAATGCATATGATATAAGGTGTAGTCTCAAGACCATGAAACGTATATGCACCTCAGATGGCTTAGTGTTAAGTCCCATGACTGTAGTGTGCATGGTCCAGGGTTCAACACCTGCGATGCTTTACAAATGTTTTTTCTCCAGAATAAGGCTCATTTAAGCAGTTGTAACCATGTTTAAAAGTGTTTGTGTGACATTTTAGCAGCGGTTAAACACAGTTAAACAAACTTTGTAACGTATAACCTGTGCGCACAAATACGGCCACATCCGCTAACTACTTAGGATATATACATGTCAGTGAAGTAACATCTCACCATGTGCTGACATAACATTACATTCTCTGTTGACTGTACTCTTCAGCACACATGGGTTTATGTGGGTGTTTTGAATGTTTATTATACAGATGATTACTACCTATATATGCAAGTTGTGGTTAAGGTATACTTTTGAACATGATAAACATCCCTGTCTTTATTGGGATTGGGACCTCGAATGCACAGATACTACACAGATGCTGTAACCATTACACTGTTGACATTAACATTCCTTCTGCCTATTTCCTATTTAGATGATTTCTATGTGTAAGCTAGGCTAAGCAAAGGGCTGAGGCCCCCATACCCACTGAGCTTCACTTACTCTTGAAATAACAACATATAACAAATGTACTGTGAGACAATACATTACATTCCTAACTACATTAGGCATAGCCTCTCACTGACACACTTCAAGGGAAACCTTGTTGTGTGAATGGGTAACAGAATATACACCCCTGGGATCATGTGTCCCAGAACCATACAGCCAGGGGGGTGGGGTAGCCTGTCCAGTTTGATAGCTGTGAGACCTGTTGGGGAAATTGAATGGTGTTGACTTGTCACATTAACATACCCTCTTTAGATCACTAAGTGCCCCTATCACCCTCCACAACCCCAGATTTCAACAGCTTCCAGCAACTCTGCCTGGAATTGCTTCATTGGCTATGCTTGACAGAGGCTCAGTTACTTCATCACTGGTGCGGAGAAAGCCAACACACTGTAGCTATGCTTTTAATTGCCCTTGGGCAGATAGGTAATAGGCTATCTGTGAACCTCTAAAGTGCAGGCCATCACAGCCATAATATGTGAATAAACAGACCTTCAGATCACAATATACAGTGAGAAAACACCATGTAGTCAGGAAACAGTTAAGTACACCAAGAACATACAGAACACTGATACTTAATCACTCCAAAAGCCTATCTTGGAAGCTAGAAGACTTGTATAATTTTAAGGCTTTCTATTGCTTACCAGTAGGTTACCTACTGGAGAGAAGAAAAACAAGCACAGATGGGGAACATGCATGCAACGATACCATACCAGCCTATGTGTCAGCCTTAGGCTTTGGAATACTGGCCAAGGCTATTGGCGCCCCCATGGTGCCTTATTTAGGAGAGTCTCAAAGGTGAATACCAGCTCTGTAAACAGCACAATAGCAGAATAAATGATGATTATGCTACTCAACACCAGGGGTTGTGATCACAGCATGCATGCACTCACAGCACTCCTCAGAATGGACAACATCAACATCTGTGCAGCAACTGAGATCTGTCTTAAGGTTCCTGACAGCAAACCAGCACTACCAGACTACAACCCATACCACACATTTCAGCCACAGAACATGGACTGACACAGACATGGAGGGGGTGTATCCATATTCATCAGGGATACCTACACCTCCAGGTTAGTGGGGCAGCATGGTATCTCTGAGATCATCTATGTGCAGCTAACATCAGCCACAACTGCAGTGCAAACTGTGGCCTGCAAAGGATCACCCTCCATGACCCAGGACCACCACTCCACCTACCTGGAGACAAAGGAGAACATGACAGCCCTAACGCACACCCTGGCATTGGTCGATGCCAACTACCATACCATTAACTGGGAAACTTACTCCAGTACTCACTTCCAGGCCCAGCGCTTCCTAGAATTTATCACCTCATATGCCCTGTATCAGGTGGTAACCTCCCTAATGAGGGGTGGAAACATACTAGAAGTGGTCATCACCAATATGGGCAACAGGTGCACCACAGCAGAGGTTAACTGGTTATTGGTTAGATCTGACCATGAACTATTCACTGTTTCCACACCCAAACATCTCCCCCACCCACTGATACCACAGTGTATACCTTTCCTACAGCTAAATTTACACTACTAGTGACAGGGGTGGGGGGTTTCACAGCCCCCACGCTAAGAGGAAACACTGCTCAAGATACAGACAGATTTACAAATACAGCCTATAAGCACCTACATGGATGTATGGATCGTGCCATCACTGGTAAACCAAGACTCACTCCTAGACAAGGACACCAGTCTGGTGGACCTCTGCAATAAACAAGCTATACTACAGAAGTAGGACAGTGTTCCAGACAAACAGTGAATCCCACGAAGTGCAGACATCTGTGACCACTATTAGTATGATACGTAGGTCCCTCTTGACATCATTCAAGGCTAACATCAGCAGGAGAATACGCGAGGATTTGAAAGATAACCACAAAGCCTTCTTTGGCTACGTCAAGGATCTAAGTGGTGACACACAGATTTGCACTGTGCCGGTGAAGTATAGCACAAAATATGCTGACCCTACTGATATTGCCAACATCCTTACAGATACATTCAGTGCATCCTTCACCCACTAAAGAGCCCACAACACTACCCGAAAGGTATAGTATCCCACACACCAGAGGCACACAGGTGGAAATGGCCCTCTCTAACAGCAGAACACAGCATCAATGGAGGCAGATGTTGTCCCAGACTGCATCTTGCAAACTGTACAAGACAACTTGACCTCCCACCTAATTAAGCTTTCCATCCTCAGCCTCTCCACAGGCTACATGCCCATACAATGGCACGTGGTAACAGTTATTCCACTCCATCAAGGTGGAATCACAATTGACCATGGTAACTACCACCCCATAAGCCTGACAAGCCAGGTCTGCAATGGTATGGATCACATCCTCATGGCACTCATTAACAAAGACATTGGTAACCTCCGAACACATGACCCAACCCAGGTCAGCTTGGTTGAGTGCAGTTCATGCCTACTGAACCTGTTTGACGTTTTACATACAGTCACCACGACGTTAGATGATGGGGGAGGTGGTTCACACATACTACCTGGACCTCGCCAAGGCTTTTGACACCATGCCCCACTCAGATATTATTGATAAACACACCAGCCTGTACATACACCCATACATCACAGGTTGGGTTGCCAACGGGCTTACACAGAGAACCCACATGGTACAACTAGCGGTCTCCAGGTCCAACTCTTGACCAGTCACGACTGGTGTCCCACAGGACTCAGTCCTGGGAGCCCTACTGTTTGGCATATACTTCTCAGAGGTACAGGCAAACACAGGTGGAATATAGCAGACCATGTTTGGCAATGACTGTGAACTGGGAGCTATGATTGATAGTCCAGCTGACACAGACATCCCTCAAGGGGCCTCACAGAGAATGTCACTGGGTGTCGATGTCACGGCCTCCAGCCAAGTGCCACTAACTGCATGGACATTTCATTGTAGAATATTAAGCACCCACATATTAACACATAAGTGGCAGCCAGTTTAATATGGATGAGGTAATAGGGTATCTGGAGACTAAGGTAGATAGTGATCTCCCCTTTGACAAGTATATCTTCACAGTAGTTAGGACATCCTTCTATGTAAGCCATCTGATTACTAAAGGATTCCCATAAAGACATACTGGGGTTATAGTGCCCCTTTACTCATCACTCATCAGTCCCATCATAGGGTATAATATCCCATTTGGGATGTACCTCAGAAGACACTTCCAACAGCTGGGAGGTCTACAAATGTACCTCGTCAAGGGGAATACTGGCCTCCAACATATGGCCTATGCAGCCAGACTGAATAAACTCCTGCTCTACTCAATGGCATCTCATTTACCAAGAGATGATCTCTGCTGGCTACACAGCCATGTTGAACTCAGGCTTAATGGATATGCTCCACCTATGGGAATCCATGTCACAGTGAGCCACACACTGTAGTGAGCTGAACCTTGCCACAACAATAACTGGAAGATGCTGGAGGGACAGATTCCAGTCACAGACAGTCCCAATACTTTGGAACAACATCCCTAACTACATCATACAGAGCCCCTCACTAACACTCTGCAAGAGAAACCTTGAAGATTGGATGGCGAACAGTAGATGCACCCCATTGGCTCTGCTCCACAGAGGGACAGTTAATGAATCAATGGGGTGGAAAAAGCTGATACATTTTGGCCGAGCTTAGGAATGCCCTCTGGCAGTTGGTCAAGTACCTACCTATGAAGCTATACATACAGTATCTGCATATGCTGATAGCTTAATTTACTGCTCAGGTGTTGACGTACCTTGTGCCAATGGCAGTTGTGTGTGCAATAGTTGAGGGCTGCCTATGTTGGATGCACACAGTAGACTGCCTATACATGATAATTTACAGGTAGTTTTGTGTGTGTGCTATCCATTTTTACTGTGTGTGCAGTTGGAGAAAGGTGTCAGTCTCTAGGTGCCTACACTGTCAGTGTGTGTGCTATACATTCCCTTTTTGCCAAGGCATGGGCATACTGGGCATGCCTCAGTCTGCCTACTGGGGCTGGCTCAGGGTGTTTGTGGTCTGAGTACCTCTGTGCCTGTGGGGCCCTTGGCAATGGTGGTGGGCTGTGAGGGCCTTCACCATTCTGTCCCTGCTGCAGCTGTTTCCGCAGGACCATATTGTGTAGCATGGCACACACTATGAAGATGTGGGCACACGTGCCTGGAGAGTACTGCATGGCTCCACCAGATATGTCCAAGCAATGGAACCATGATTTCAGCATCCCAAACACACACTCTATGATGATTCTGGTTTGTGCATGTGTCTCATTATGGCATTCCTGCATGGGTGTGTGTGCATTTCTGATGGGAGTCATCATCCACGGTTTCAATGCATAGCCAGCATCCTCCATCAGGTGGCCATTTGGGATGTCCCCCCTGGCAATTAACCGATACATCTGTGAGGCATGCCAGATGTGGGAGTCGTGATAGCTTCCAGGGCTGGCAGCACACACATCCATGATAATACCCTGGGCATTGCACATGACCTGGCAGTTGATGGAGGGGTATCCATTGTGGTTATGTAGCGACTTCCCTGCACACTGGGTGGTGACTTGATGTGTATGTGTGTGCAGTCTATTGCACCCAGTACCCCCGGGTATTCTGCCACACTGTGGAAGAGACGCATATTGCTGGCCAACTCCTCCTGCATTCGGGGGAAATATATGTGCTCATTGGCATGTAGTAACATGGCATCCAGGAACTGGTGTAGTATCCTGGATGCTGATGCCTGTGAGATCCCCATGATTTCCCCAGTTGGACTTTGAAAGGTACCTGTAGCTAGTATTCTCAGGCTTACACATACCTTCGTATCCACTGGGATGGGTTCCCCTCTGTTTGTTCTGGCTCTGAGGCGTGGCCGGCACAACTCAACAAGTTGCTGTAGGATGTCCCTGTCCACCCTATAACGCTCTACTATCTCCAGATCATGTAGCCCCTGGTAGGTTACCCTGGGTATGAACACTCTCCTCCTCTTCTGGTGCCTGAGGTGGTCGTGTGCATCATCCTCCACACCACCTTCAGTCTCCAGCACATGCTGGTAGATCAAAGCTATGGCAGCCCCTAACATGTACATACTAAAACTTCCCCGTCTGTATACACTACTGGTGCAGAGTGTATGGGAATACACAAATGTGTGTGAGGTGCTTTCACACTTTATACTATTGTGCTATGGATGCTCTGATGTCAGTGGGGGTGTATGAGCTATTCCAGCTGCAGCATGTCTTAATTATGGGTTTTGCAATGAGTACTGCAAGTGTGGGGCCTTTACTGTGGAGATGTTCTTGCCTGCCTTGATTAATCTGTTGCCCTTTAATTCACTTTTAACCCTGGATCCCCTTCCATTATCAGGCATGCATCCATCTGCCGTCTTTCTTGTTTTGTACTTTCCCTACCCAGTCATGGCAAAATATGCCTTGTAGCTGATATACTGCAAATCGGCTTTGTTCTGCTTTGACACTTTACTGTTTTCTTTGCATTACAGCCCCTCCACTTTCCTGTTCTACAGGTAGCTGCTTGCAGCCTTGTTAGCTGTTGTCAATGGCCTACTGTAGGCTCCTAAGTGTTAATTGATCATTTGTACTCCAATTTTACTGCTGCAGCATTTCCTTATTTCTTTCCTATATCCTTCCTGTTTCAGCTGCAGTGCACACCGTGCAAACCCATTTAGCAGGTTTACGCGCATTTTCATCTCCGTTCATATGCATACTCCGTTACCTTATGTACTCTCAGCTAAACATAGCTATGGCCAATTCAACACACTGCAATCCTGCAGCTTTGCCTAGCAAGGGGCAAACCAGTTTAGCAATGCTCCAATGTGCTTACAGCAATGGCGATACACCCCTCTCTTGATGTCATCTTTATCTCAAGGGCACACCTCTGTGTTATAAAGTTACGCTGTGAGGTGCATCCTTACACCAGCGGGGAATCTGTGATTCACTTTTACTCCCCTCATTTGCATGGCATTGCCTACTAATTCCTAGCTACTGTGCATAACACTGTCACTGCCCCTTAGCAACCCTTGTGCCATACTATGGTGTAGCATGCCTGCTACTGACTATTACTGGGAAATCATGATATGTGTTTAATTGCGGCTTTATTCTATATTTTTATGTATTCCTTGCTATCCCCTTTGCGCACCGCTGCCCTGCGCCTCCACGTAGCGATAGTGCGACTATATATAGTAAATGTTAATTTTATATTTTGTAAATTTTTTTATGCCAATGGCTATATATTTAACCATTGGCATATATTAACAATATAATACATGTGTTTGATTGGCTGTCATGGCTCCGATTTTATGCTTGTAAAAATGTAAACCATTTCCTACGGTTTACATTTTTGCATGCTTACACTACACCTGCACCACTTCCTGGATCACTACATACCTTCATTTGCATGCTACACTGCTGCACATGGGGTAATTAGCATACAGGGCCCGGGAGTTGTGCGGGCGTAGCGTACACAGGTAGTGCACATGGAAACAGCTCGTACCTGAATTGCTCAGTGGCCATATTTGGTGTTAGAACGCCGATGCTACGCCTGCACCTGGCGCAAGCTTCATGAGTCCCAGAGAATATTCTCAAGCAACAAACTGCATTTAAGCAAAAAGGGAATGAGCTTCTGGCAAAAATTGCTAAGGATATATGTGTGAATATGTAGATCTCTATGTCAAGGGAATACTAAAAATATAGATAAAAACACACATGCTTGTTAAAGAACCCAAGTTTCTAATTTATCAATGCAATTAAACAGCAATCAGCAAAACAAGGGATAGTGAGTGTCAAAATCCTAATGGTTTCAATAAGTATGAAACCAAAAGGATTAATAAAAGGGGGATGCTGCTTGTTCATGAATCAAAAACATCCTATTGCAGAGAAACAGTCTGATAATACAGAAATATTCAGTGTAATATTAAGGGATGTTAATTACTGATGCACACGTAGATTTGTCCTATCATATAGAACAAGTAGCATGACCATCTTAGAACATGATAGCTTTTTACTTATCTTGGACAGTACTTTGTATGAAACACTAACTGTACTTCAATGGGTCTTTAATTATACTAATATTAATTGGTCCATTTGGCATTCAAGTAACTTCAGAGCAAACTATTTTTTAGATACCATGAGTCCTTGTAATTTTAACCAGCATGTGTTATAACTGAGTAGAATATAAAATATTCTAGATCCTATTTTATCAAATCAACAGACCTTCATTTGTGAAGTCAGCATTTTACAGCCACTGAGGACATCAGATCATACAAATATATGCTTAAGAATATCAGTTTCAGTTATGATTTGAAGAAATTTGGCACCATAGGTCTAATAAGAGATTTAAATAGACAATGCTAATATTGTACTACATGGTGAATGGAGATTATTTGTGGATATTAGTAACAAATTTTTAAAATGAAATCAAAATGATAAAAACAAAATGTGTCCCAAAAAGCCCTGAGAGCATTTTGCCATTGCCTCGAATGATACCGCAGTACAAGGACAAAATGATTGACTTCAACAATTGGCTAAGATTCTGGTGTCATTCTAAGGGGATCCAGTATCTGTCTGCCTGGGATGACATGGTCGACAGACCACGATGCTTTGCCACAGATGCCCTGCACCTGTCGCCACTGGGATTCCAGATACTGGCTAAGGCTCTTGCTGCCTCTATAGTGCCTTTTTTAGGCAAGGTTCAAATAACAAATTCCCCAACTGTAACAGGATCAGGCAAGCAAAAACTGAGGGCAATGCTACTCAAAGCTAGAAGTCTAAATCTCAAAATGCACTCACTCGAGGCACTCCTTAAAATGCAGAACATCGATATCTGTGCAGTGACTGAGACCTGGTTCAAGGCTCCAGAGAGCACCCCTGCACTACCAGGCTATAACTCACACCACACTTTTCGGCCAGGTAACCTGGACCGAAACACCAACGGGGGAGGTGTGTCCATATTCATTAAGGATATCCACACCTCCAGGCTAGTTCTCAGCATAATGCATCCGAGGTTATCCAAGTGCAACTAACTCTGGGCAAAACTGCATTCCAAATTGTAGCTTGCTACAGATCCCCCACCATGCCCCAGGATTCCCACTCCTCTTTTCTTGATGTACTGTAAAATATTAGGGTTCAACCAAACACCCTAATAATGGGCGACTTCAACTACCCCACCATTAACTGGGAAAACTACTCGAGTACCAACTCCTTAGCTCAATGCTTTCTGGAATTCATAAACTCCAATGTCCTGGATCAACTTATCCACACCACCACCAGGGGCAACAGTATCCTAGACCTAGTCATTACCAACATGAGTGACCGGTGTTCCACACCTGAAGTCAACTCCTCGTTGGTCCGATCCGACCATAAGCTAATCACCCTTGATATCCACATCCTGCCCCCACCCCCCATTAAGGAAACCATGGTAAAAAATTTCTTCAAAGCCAACTTCATGCTTCTTAAGACAGAAGTGGTGAACTTCATGACACCCATGCAGATGGACAATACAGTTACAACTACTAAATCCTACACAAATGCACTCTATAAGCACTTACACAAGTGCATGGATCGTGCTATCCCAAACAGAACCAAGATGCTATCCTCCAAAAAAAGGAAGCCAAACTGGTGGTCCCCTGCCATAAACAAATTGTACAACAGAAGGAAGAAACTGTTGCAAAAGAGAGTAAAATCCCATGAGTGGAGGAGCTCCCTGGTCAGCCTCAGTAAGAAGCTGAGATCCCTTATAAGATCCTCCAAAGCTATCTATGAAAAATAAAATCACCACTAATTCGAAGGACAACCACAAGGCATTCTATAGCTATGTCAAGAATCTCGATGGCAACACCCAGATCTGCTCTGAGTTACAGCATAACAGCACGAAAATTACAGAACCAACTGATATTGTCAACATCCTGGCAGATAGGTTCAGTGCTAACTTTACCCCACCCCCACTCTCTAAAGGGCCCATATCTATGCAGGAAGAATGTAGAGTCCCTGCAATCACAACTACGCAGGTAAAAGCTGCACTCTCTAAAGCCAAAAACACAGCATCCATGGAACCGGATAACATCCCAGGCTGCATTTTACACGAACTTCAGAACAAACTGGCTCCCCACTTAAACATCATGTTCAATAATAGCCTCGCATCAGGCTTTGTGCCCACTGAATGGTGCACAGCAACAGTTATCCCACTCCACAAAGGGGGAGCCACCACTGATCCCAGGAACTATCGACCTATTAGCCTGATGAGCCTGGTCTGCAAGGCCATGGAACGTATCATCATGGAACTCATAAACAAAGACATTGGTAACCTTCAAACTCTGGATCCCACCCAGTTCGGGTTTGTGAAAGGTAGATCATGCCTCCTGAACCTGATCGACTTCTTTGAAGCAGTCACCAAAGCCATAGATGAGGGTAAGGTGGTTCACACAGCCTATCTTGACCCTGCCAAGGCTTTCGACACCATCCCCCATTCTGGAATTATAGCTAAACTCACTAAACTAGGTATAAATCCCTATGTCACATAACGGGTTGCCAAATGGCTCACTGAAAGAACCCACACTGTAAAAGTTGCAGACTCCAAATCTGACTTCAAAGCAGTGACAAGTGGAGTACCACAGGGTTCCGTCCTGGGACCTCTCCTGTTTGGTATCTACGTCTCTGAAGTACAGGCTAACACAGAAGGCCTCTGGCTAACAAAGTTCGCAGATGACTACAAACTAGGAGCCATAGTTATGTCCCCAAATGATGTGGACATCCTACAGAAGGGCCTCGCTAAGACAGATGCCTGGTGTCAGAGCCATGGCCTCAAGCTCAATGCCAAAAAGTGCAGTATCATCCCCTTTGGTAAAAACTCTGTACCCATGAACTATCACATAGGCAGCAATCTACTTAACACCAAATGTGTGATAAGAGAACTTGGGACCCAGGTGGACAGTAGTCTCTCTTTTGATAGTCAGATCACCACAGTAGTCAGGAAGTCCTTCTACGTGGCACACCTCATCATAAAAGAGTTCTCATCCAGGAAAAAAAGAGGTCATTGTTCCCCTCTACTAGACACTCATTAGACCCATTATAGAGTACAATGGCTCTTTTGGTATGTACCTCACAAGACATCTGCAGCAGCTGGAAAGGCCACAGAAGTACCTCACAAAGAGGATTACTGGCCTCAAACAAATGCCCTACACTGACCACCTCAAAAAACTCCAGCTTTACTCCATAGCATATCACCTACTCTGAGGTGATCTCTACCTAACATATAAAGCTATATCAAACCCAGAGCTGTTGGACATGCTACACCTAAAGAAATCCCAATCCCTCTGAGCTACATGCTCTAGGGACCTAAACCTTGTCACCACAATAAACAGGACATGCTGGAGGGATAGATTCCTGTCCCAGAGACTTCCCATACTCTGGAACAGGCTACCCATCTATGTCAAGCAAATTTCTTCATTAGCACTCTTCAAGAAAAATCTTGATGAGTGGATGGGAGATAGGAAATACACCCCGGGGATCACTTCTGTGCTTGACAGTGGCACAGGAAAATAACTTTCTTGGGTGGCGTAAGCCAGGGAACCTTGTTGGCTAGGCTTACATAGGCCCTTGGGCCGACAGCCTAGTACCTACCTATGAACCTATGAAAAACATAGCTTGGTGGGATGGTAATCTGAACAGATTATTAAACAGGAAAAGAAGGCTTTATAAAAAATATAAGACCTAATTCTTCACATAATACAAAGACATGCATCTGGAGCATTCCTCCCCGGGCCTCTGCTAAATATTGGCTCGTTCCAAGATGGACTTTCCCAGTAAACTAACATCAAATAAATAAATAAAAATAATAAAAGATGTCTATACACAGTTTTGTAAAAAAAAAATCTAAAAGGCATAGGTCTTTATATATAAATGATGTCTATAGGCATTTCTCAGACAGCTGAAGCAAGCATTAAAAGCCAAACTGAAAACTTAGGAGAGTGCCTTAAATATTAAGCATAATAAATAATATCTTAGAAATATGTGAATGCCATAAAAAATTAATTCTATTTTTGGAACTCTAATGAAAACTGTATTAAAAAGACATCATTAAAAGAAATTACAGAAATCCTCACTATATATTTTGTTACTCTGTATTAATATGAAACCCAGGCCTGTATTTCATATCTGTTATCTAAACATAGATTGCCCTTTGATGACTGAGGAAGATGTCATTTATCAGCTTGATAAAATCAGAAGACATGTTCAACTGCACTTGGTAACATCTCAAGAAATTCATAATGGGTTAGAAATATACTGACAAAGGACTCATCAAGGGACATACAACTCGCAAAACCCATATAACATTTTGTGAATAAAATGTTCCTCTTTATTGGACTAAAAGAAGCAGTGTATAGTAGTTTATCTAGATATATCTAGATAATTTGAATGCATCCAAAATAATCAGATCACAAACAATATGATTTAAATAGGTGCAAATCACTGCATGGTAAAATGGATAAACTGATGAATTAGTGGTTTTGCTGTTGTTTAAAATGGATAAACTATTGACCAAAAAATTGGAAGCAGTGTATAGTACTGTATGGTGAGAAGTCTGCTTGGAAAAATATAACTACCAGAATTGCTCAGTTTTCAGTATTGGGCCTAGTTTCATTCAGTATTGTGTTTTGAGCCCTTCCTATTAGAAGTAACAGCTACAAACAAATGCAGTCTGAGGGTCATGCTGCTCAACGCTAGAAGTCTAAATCTCAAAATGCACTCACTCGAAGCACTCCTTAAAATGGAGAACATCAACATTTGTGCTGTAACAGAGACCTGGTTTCGGGGCAGCAGAAAGCACCCCTGCACTACCAGGCTATAACTCATTCCACACCTTTTGGCTCCAGAACTTGGACCGAAGCTCCAAAGGCAGTGGTGTTTCCATATTCATAAAGCATGCACACACCTCCAGACTGGTAGCCCAACATAATGCATCAGAGATACTTCAGGTATAGCTAACATTGGGTAAGACAGAAATTCAGGTCATAGTCTGTTATAGGTCCCCAACCATGTCCCAAGACTCACACTCCACATTCCTAAGCACCCTGGAGAATATTAGGGTCCAACCTAACACTCTCTTACTAGGCGACTTCAACTACCCCTCCATTAACTGGGAAAACTACTCATGTACCAATACACTTGCCCAACATTTCCTGGAGTTCATTAATTCCAATGCCCTGGACCAGCTCATTCTTACCCCCACTAGAGGTAGCAACATCCTTGACCTGCTCATTACTAACATGGGTGACCATTGCTCTACATCAAAAGTCAGCTCCTCCCTGGTTAGATCCAACCACAAACTAATCACCTTGGAAATCCATATCCCTCCCACCCCACTGCAAAGGTAAGCACCATGAAAAACTTCTCCAAAGCTAACTTTGGGCTCCTAAAAACAGAGGTGGCTAACTTCATGGCACCCATGCAAATGGAGAATAGTTGTATGACCACCGAATCATACACCAATGCACTGTACAAGCACGTACACAAATGCATGGATCTCACCATACCCAATAGAACCAAGACAGTCTGCTCCAAAAAAAGGAAGCCAATCTGGTGGTCCCATGCCATAAATAAACTACAACAGAAGGAGGAAACTGATGCGGAATAAGGTGAAGTCCCAAGACTGGAAAAACTCCTTTATCAGCCTCAATGAAAAGTTGAGATCCCTCATCAAATCCTCTAAAGCTAGCTATGAAAACAGAATTACAGCAGATAGCAAAGACAACCAAAAGGCTTTCTATAGTTATGTAAAGAATCTCCACTGCAATACCCATATTTGCTGTGAGCTACTGCACAATGGTACCTCCTATACTGAGCCAACAGATATTGTCAGTATACTGGCCGACAGATTCAGTGCCAACTTTATCCCTCTCTCCCCCTCAAAGGACCAATCACAATACCAGTAGATTGCCAGGCACCCAGTAGTACTGCTGTACAGTTTAAAACAGCACTGTCCAAGGCCAAGAATACAGCTTCTATGGGACCTAACAATATCCATGGCTGTGTTCTACATGAACTACAGAGTGAACTGGCACCTCACTTGTGTGCCCTGTTCAATCACAGCCTCACCTCAGGCTTTATCCCTACCGAATGGTGCACTGCTACAGTCATCCCTCTCCACAAAGGAGGAGTGACTTCAGACCCTGGGAACTATCGCCCCATTAGCCTGATGAGCCTGATATGCAAAGCTATGAAATGCATCATCATGGACCTAATAAACAAGGATATAGGGAATCTCCAAACTCTGGATCCCACACAGTTTGGTTTTGTGAAGGGTAGATCATGCCTGCTCAACTTGGTTGACTTTTTTGAGTCAGTCACCAGAGCTGTGGATGAAGGCAAGGTGATTCATACAGCCTACCTTGATCTGGCCAAGGCTTTTGATACCATTCCCCACTTAGGAATCGTAGATAAACTCACTAAGCTAGGCATCAACCCCTATATCACTAGGTGGGTTGCAAGGGTCTATATCAGAACATCGAAGTTTTAAAACTTCGAATGTTCTAATATCGACTGTTTGAGACGCTAAAATAGTGAAGCTGCAGAACACCAAATTCTTTCCTAAAGAAAGAATTTGGTTGGCCGGTTCTGTGGCTTCGCTATTTTCAGTGCTGTGGTGGAAAGTTACGGGTCGGGTTCAGGTAAGTGTACGATTGTGTGGTCGTTAGGGTTAGGGAGTGGGTTAGGTGAGTTAGGGATAGGGCGTGGGTTAGGTGAGTTAGGGTTAGGGCGCTGGTTAGGTAAATTAGGGTTAGGGGTGGGTTAAGTGAGTTAGGGTTAGGGCACGGGTTAGGTGAGTGTGCGATAGTGATGGACCTTAGGGTTAGGGTTTGGGTTAAGGTAAGTGGATAGATAGTAGTGTATGTACAGTTTAGTGTAGGGTTAGTTGTAGGATTATAAGTGTATGTGTGTGGATTGATGTTTTTTAGGTGTGCTTGTGTTGTGTGTATGTGTTTCGGAATAGCAAATTTTTTCCCAAGGAAAAAATTTGCTGTTCTGAATGTTCGATATTATGTGGTTTAGATATTTTAGGTTCAATGAAATAGCGTTCACTATTTTCATCTTTCGATAGCGTGATATAAACACGAGTTGCAAACTGGCTCACAGATAGAACCCACAGTGTGAAAGTAGTTGACTCCAAGTCAGACTGCTGCCTAGTCACGAGTGGAGTCCCACAGGGTCCAGTCCTGGGTCCTCTTCTGTTTGGTATTTACTTCTCTGAAGTCCAGGCCAACACAAAGGGACTCTGGCTGACAAAGTTCACAGACAATTGCAAGTTGGGAGCTATTATTAACTCTCCTAGTGATGTTGACAGAATGGCCTCACTGAGACCAACAACCGGTGTCAGAACCATGGCCTTAAGCTCAATGCCAAAAAATGCGTCATCATCCCCTTTGGGAAAAACCCAGTTCCCATGAATTACCACATTGATGGTAGTCTACTGAACACAGAAGGCATTATAAGAGATCTGGGAACACAGATTGACAGCAACCTCTCTTTTGATCACCACATTGCCACTGTGGTCAGAAAGTCCTTCTATGTGGCACATTTCATTACTAAGGGTTTTGCACCCAGGAAGAAAGAGGTCACTGTCTCCCTCTACTCTTCCCTCATTAGGCCAATCATTGAGTAAAATGCCCCATTTAGCATTTACCTCACTAGACACCTGAAACAACTGGCCGCAAAAGTACCTCATAAAGAGTATCCTAGGCCTTAAACACTTGTCCTGTATGGACAGACTCAAAAAACTCCAACTATTCTGTCTCATATCGCCAACTTACAGACGATCTCTGCTTGACTTACAAAGCCATGTCTGACCCAGCTCTGTTAGAAATGCTCCACCTAAAGAAATCCCAATCCCACCACACCATACACTCCAGAGACCTCAACCTCATTACCACAATTAACAGAACATGCTGGAGGGACAGGTTCATAACCCAGAGACTGCCCATGCTATGGAATAGACTTACCATACATGTCAAGCAAAGCACCTTGCTGACCCTCTTCAAGAGAAATCTTGATGAGTGGATGGGAAACAGAAAATTCACCTCGGGGATAACTCCAGTGGCTCTACTCGACAGAGGCACTAGGAACTAAGGTCGGGTGGCACTATGCCAGGGCAATCCTATGCCTAGTCTTGTAAAGGCTCCAGGGCCATTAGCTTAGTACACACATATGAACCTATGAACACTTATGAATAACATTCTTTACTTTAAAGTACATAAATTATGTAAAAAGTGAGGCCAATATAAAAAAAATTACATTGATACTGATACGCTAAGCAATCACTTGAGTGAAACTGAAGTATGGGCTATGAATACTGGTCTACAGTTTAATGTATCCTGTCCTTTTATTTATTTGTTGCTTCATTCCTTTCAGAGGTAACAGATAATAAATGTATTCATCCCATCACTAAACAGGAATATACGTTTAGTTTATATGCAGCATGTAACACTGAAGGTATAGTATACCTTGCTACCTGTATTCAGTTTCATGCCTTCTATGTGTGAAAATTCACAAGGAGAGTAAAAGATTAAATTATAGAGCATTGGCCAGATATACATAGAGATATACTGACTAATGCGTTAGCTAAACAGAATGGACATGGGTTCAAATCACGATTTTAAGTTTAGAGTAATAGATATAATTATTAAGAATATTAGAGGGAGTAATATATGTAATGAGGTGGATGTGAAAGAATATGAATGGATACTTAGATTAGCTGCAGATAAGTGTCCAGGATTGAATGCTGCTATAAGTCTCAAACCAATATTGATGAAGAAACAGATGCAATATTAATGAATGTGAATATTTATGGTCACATGATGGGATTGTGGTCATGAGACTTTTTGAGGTATGTAAGTGAACTGCAATTCTGATGCTTTATTACACTGAAGAAGGGCTAAGCCCGAAAGATTTGCTCTATTGTTTTACTTTTGCTGGTCATTTTATTAAACTGTGGTTCGACGTTCTTGGTCAAGTTTTTCATTTGAATTGCTTGTTTTGCACTTTTGACCAAGTTTACTACTGCCTTTCTTTTTTTGGGGATAGATGGTCAATGCTCCAGATCTAGTAAGTCGTAACTCCAACACTGCAGTGACCAAGATTTTGTATTTCATGAGCGTCTTGGCAATGATTTCCTTTTGGCTGATGTGGTGGCTGGTTTAAATGTTCCATGCAACAATATGGGTTTCCAACTTCGGTGTAATGAATTTCCTTTGGCCAGTAGCCCATTTCTCACCAGCACCCTGGGTCCCTAATGATAGTTCATCTGCTGCCCTAGATTCTGTAGCATGAGCGAATGAGTTTGGTTGAATTTCAGTGTGGTTTCTTGCTTGGTTTCCCTGGTTTCCTAGTTCTGGTCACCACAGTGGGGTGATCACCCTCCTACTTTTGCAGCTGGGCTTGGGACCATCCTTGGCAAAGATTAGGAAATCAAAGAACTTAGACATATTTAAAACTAAACTGGACATGCATATGGGTGATAAAAATATTCTTATAGTATTCAAACATCTTCCATATTAATGATCAATTATGCCTGTGCAGCTATCAAACTATGAAACTTTCAAACATAGTTCTACCCTAGTACAGAGAAGAGATACCCGAGTATAGGCATAAGGCTGCTGTACATACCACCATAGTTCACCATATAGGTTACAAAGGCTATACCCTCATCATAATACTAACAGGAATGAACAGGAAAATATTGTCCTGATATTGTGAGCTGCCTTGTACTAGAACAATCTACAGAAAGAAACATGTAAGGCACTTGTAGTCACATTGCTATCCTTTTCAAATGTGAGTTTATTTATTCAATTTGTTTTCCAGGGTAGTAGCCTGATCACCAAAGGATGCATTTCAGATACAACCTGTGAGCTACAGGTAAAATTAACAACAACAACAGCATAGTCTTATACATGAAGTAATTTAAGGTAGTTACAGCTAAACAGTGAGGAAAACATTAGCATAATTTAATACACACTGTAGAACAAGATAGTTTCAAATAAATTTCAAGCATGAAGAAATGCTTGCTAGTAGCAAATAACTGAGTAGTGTACAGATAATAAGAAAAGATGCATGCAAGACAAAATAGTAATAATCACATAGATGATCTGCATTGAAGTAGTTATATATACACAGTTTGTAGTCAGAGGAAGGTGAGTTGTTAGGATGTCATGAAATGTCTGAAGAGAAAAAGGAGTAAAGGTACGGAGAAGTGAAAAAGAAAAAAAAATGAATTTGAGGTCTGAATTATAAGGGGGGATAACTTATCTGCACATGAATCTTTATTTAGATAGAGGAGTAATTCAGTTCTGAAGGGGTTAAAACTGTGATTTGATAAATGTCCGCAAGGAGAAAGCCACAGAGCTTAGGTGCTAGTGCACAGAAGGTGTGCTCAAGGATGAGACAGGGAGTTTAGATCTGCTAAACATCTGGACATTGTTGGATTGATAAGATGGATGACAAGGAGTTTCTCTGAAGGTAATCATGTGGATGTGGGGGGCAGCAGGGTGGATTCACCAAATAGGTTTTTATGAATTAGGCTAAGGATTAAAAGATTAACCTATTCATTGATGGGAGCCAAATGGCATGCGAGTGTTTCAAAATGGTGTTCGGTATTTGGAGATAGTAGCATGAAATTAACAGAGCTTGTTGGAGAGGATTTGGAGTGTGTTTTTTTCCTGATGAGTGTGCAAGCATGGTAGAAGTACACTCAAGTTGGGACTGCAGGACATTTTTACAGATAGAATTTCTCCCATCTGAGGTGAGTTAGTGTGAGATATGATGGCATCAAAAAAGGGTGCAATTGATTTAGGGCTTCATGCAGTTATCATGTAGAGATACGTTAATAGATGGGTCAATACTTAGTCCTAGATACCTAAATGAAAAACAAAAAAAAGTATGTGTGTGTTGTGGGCAGGTGGGGTGGAAGTCCAGTCTGTGGACGCAGACCCTTAGGAGGGAAAACAAAACAGCTTATCACACACTTTCAGTGTGCTGTGTACTTCCTCAAGGTTGCCTATAGGTCCAGAGATCACAGCTATGTCTCCTAGTATTGCTGCCCAAATACCCAATACAGCTTTCAGACTCAGGCACCTAGCATATAAAATGGTGGGTTGCCTCTAAAGTAATGCAATTTTATACCTATTTGCACAGCACATAGGCAAATTAGGTCAGGTTATATGAATGCACATGGATCAATTATTTTGCTGTCACACAGCTGCAACTGGAAATGCAACTTGTTACCTATACTCACCCCTGATATCTTGTGCTGCAAGCTACTGTGCAGCTCTGTGTTGTACTTCCCATTACTCAGAAATCATGCTACAAGCGTGACTCACAGGCTACTGTTTTGTTATTCATAAAAGTTGCACCATTTTCAGAGGAGATTGGCAGTTTGTGTTATTGCTAATTAGACATTATCTGCATGGTACTTGAAGGAGAGCAGGATTATGAGTTATCTCCTTCAGAATCATTACAGGAAGCACCTACTGAACCTCTTTGATGATGCCTTCAAATATTCTGATACCTGGTGCGATCTGGATGAACAGATGTCCTCAGCCACAGGCATGACAGAGGTGACAGAACACTACAAGCATCTTTTTGATGACTGCAGCACATAAATCTTTATGATCTCTATACATGGGAAGCAAAAAGGTAAGCAACATTACTCTCAAAGTACACTAAGTGGATGGCATTGTATTTTTTATGTTATGAAATACATCTTTCCTACTGTCTAACTCTTTAATACCAGATGAGGGTGGTGGTAGTCCTTCATATGATATGACTAATGGCATGTGAGTATCTGCAGAGATCTCTTCTGGGTCGGGGTTATGTTGCAGAATTTCATAGCGCATGCACACTGTGTTGTGTGTCCTCATGTATAACATTTTCTCCATACAAATGATAATATATGTGTAGGAGGCAACTACTTCCATATTGCCTGCCCTGCAGCTTAGTGGGCATATGTATGGGATTTTCACTTGTAGCTGCTACATTAGCACATTTCTTTATAATTGCCACAACTCTGTGATATGCTCTTCCAGTTTATAGCACGAGCATTACATGAGAGTAATTTTGTTTCCTATCAAGGGAAGCAGGACAGGGTTATTGTCAATCACAAGAGGTAAATTTTTAATTTTTCATCCTACTATCAAGATAGAATTGCTTACTGTCTGACCTTCCATTGTGTTTCCTCACAGCAGCTCTAGATGAGACATTTGCTCAGTAGGTATCTCCAACTCATCTCACCCCTGCTGAGGCCATGGCTGAGGAGCATGCACACCATGATTGGAGAGACCTTCATCACATGTTGGATCCTGGACCCTCCCAACCAGGTAGCCCAACTGTATGTTCTGAGGTTGCACAGCTGCAGCTTGAAAAAGTGGTGGAGGATGTGGTGGCGAGAGCAGTGGGCAAGAGAATGGCTCAGAGAGAAAATGTCCTGCAGATGATTGCAACTTCACTTTCCACAGGCCACATGGGGATAATTTCCATAAGGACAGATGGCACACTGCTGCTCAAAATCCACCCTATCCCCAGCCATATGTGCTCTCTTGCTGTTGTGTTATTTTCCATACCCTGTGCATTCTCCAACTCTCTCCATCACCATTTGTCCATCCTCTGTTTATCTCTTTCCATTCCATATTTCCACACCTTGGTCTGAGCACTTTGTGCTGCTCTGCATCTGCATCTGTATGCCTGTGCACATGTTTGTCTGCCTGTCTGGCCCACAAACTATACTGACCATTTTGCGTACTCTTCTTGCCCTTTTTCCTCTCTCCATACAAAAAAGGATGACTTATTCTTCCATTAACATCACCATCATCCCCATTTTGTGTATTTCCATATGTTGTCTTTTTGTGTGACTCTCTCCTTATTATTTTCCCTTTTCCTACCTCCCTGTGCACCCCTTTCCTTCCCTTTTAAACATCTGGACGATGTATACATTTGTGGACAACTTAGCACTACACCTGCAAATACCACATGGCTATTTAGCTTTCTGTTGTACTGTCTGTTACCCTATAAAGGAACACACTAATGCCTGCACTGTTTTACATTTAATATGCTACTTTATGCTTTTAGTTCTCATGAGATCACAGACTTTAGCAGGCAACTGCTCTATATATATATATATATATATATATATATATATATATATATATATATATATATCTATACTGCCCTTTGCCTCATGGTACAGGTTTCACTGCACAGATGGGCTACTTGCATAGGGTCACTGCATATATGTGCACCCTTACATAGTTGTGTCACTGCTCATTTCCTTACTCTGCAGAGCAGCTAGCTATAGCTAGCTATATATCTCAGTCTGGGTATGTAGTGTGTCCCCGTATTGCTGCAATGCCACTTAGCTGTGTAAGGTTTATCTAGAAGTGCAGTTTATTTCTCTGAACCCCAGACAGCAACTAAGCAACATTCTTAAACTTACTTTTGTAATAATGTCTATACCTAATGTGATGATAGGAGGTACTGCCAGCCATGCCAGGAAAGATAGAGCAGTGGATTTGTAACATATGCCAGCACAGCTAGCTGGAATTTTGCAAATAATTATATGTCATGTGTACATCAAACTGATTTGTACAGATGCTTGTGCTGAAAATGTATTTATAAGGTTTGCTTGTGTTAAAATGTTAAAACAGTGCACCCTGCTGGAAGAAAAAGAAAAGTATATGTATTATTGTAACTGAATTAAATATATACATTGTAACAGCATATACTGGAAGTGAAGAGGTTAATCTTAATCCACCTGATTTTGCAAAATATTCTTGAAATTAAGTCACTTTACGGGTTATGCCATAAATGTGACATCCCACAATTTTGAATGGAGCCAGATACACAGTGTCTGTGCTAGAGAATAGTTGGTATCTCCTGTAAGAAGACTGAAATGGTTTTATGATTTCCAGGAGATCTGAGCAAAGCTCTCTCTGTGTGTATAGTCGCACATAGGTGTTAAAATCCTGTCATCTTCTAGTGTTGGTGATAGCACAGGAACCAGAAGTCAGATGACCAAATGTGATGTCACTGTGTAATTTATTTTTATTTATTTATTTTACATTTGTTGACCGGGCTAGTCTAGCTCGATATATGTCCATTTTCAGTAGAGGCCCAGGGAGAAAATCTCCAAGCAAAAACAATAACACAGTTTAAAAAATGTATAACTAAGTCAAATAAACTAAAAAAGGAAATATAGTTATAAAAATTAAGACTATAGTCATTATGCTAAAATTTAAACTAAATATAAATAAGCAAGTATATAAGAAACAAAAAGGGTATGGGGTAGAAAGAGTAAAGTCCTTAAATTAAATTGTATTACTAAGAGGAAAGCAGAAGAGAAGTAACTAGATTTGGAGGGAAAAGATGGGGGAGAGGGGAAGGGTATAAGCTGTAGGGAAATAAAAGTTTCAGTCAGGGTTAGCACAAGGACAGAGCCACTGAGTTTTCAGATGTTCTTTAATGTGTTTTTTGAATTGAGAGGTGGATGCTAGGGTAGATAGTTCAGGAGGGAGCTGATTCCAGTTTTTCCCTATAGTATTTGAGAAAAGTGAATCACCAGCTTTGTTGTTAGATTTAATTGAGGCAACAAGGAGTTTATTTGTTGAACATAGTGTAGCCAGATTTTTATATGGAGAAATCAGATTAGTGAGGATGGGGGTGTCATTGGGGTGGTATAGGATCTTTTGGGAGATCAGTAACTGTTGATAGAGTAAATGGTTCTGTATTTCTAGCCATCCTAGTTGTTTAAGGTTAAGGCAGTGGTGAGTTTTAAAGGGAGAGGATGTGACGAATCTAGCTATGCTATTATAGCAGGTAGAAAGTTTGGAGATGTTATTTTTAGATAGGTTAGTAAATATAGCAGCGGCATAGAAAAGGGTGGAAATCAGGTGGGTTTGGGCAATAGTTTTTCTGGCTGAGGGGATAAGGAAGGGTTTAATTCTATAGAGAGTACCAAGTTTTTTGTTGACCGACTTTATGGTGGAGTTAATATGGTTGTCATAGTTAAGATGATTATCAATTGTGACACCTAGTAGGTGGGTGGTAGTTTCTGGTGCAATGTTAGTAGCATTGTTAGAGGTTATAGTGAAGACTGTAGTGGGTGACTTATGAGTTGGAGTAAAAAGCAGTAGTTTTGTTTTTTTAGGATTGAGGAGAAGGCGGTGTTGCATGAACCAGTTTTCAACATTTTGGAAAGCAGTTTGGGTGAGGGACTGGAGGGAGGATATGTTTTTGGCAGTGCAAATTAAGGTAGAGTCATCTGCATATTGAATGCAGGTGGCTTGGGGTATGTTCATGTGGAGGTCATTAATAAATATGGAAAAAAGTAGGGGACCTAAGATAGAGCCTTGAGGGAACCCAATATTTACAGGAAGTAATGAAGACAGATTGTTTTCCCAGAGTGCAGCTTCCTGTCTGTTTTGAAGATAACATTTGAACCATTGTAATGCTAGTGGATCCAGAGAAAGTTACTTTAGTTTCTCTGGAAGAAGAGTATGATTAACCATATCAAAGGCTTTTGACAGGTCTATGAATAGTGCAGAGGAAAAGGAGTTATTGTTACGATTTTTGTTTATAGAGTCAGTAAAGGAGAGAAGAGCAGTAGTAGTGCTATGGAATGGTCTAAAGCCATGTTTGCAGTTGGCTAGTAGATTATTCTGTAGAAGATGGTTGAGTAGTTGTTTGTGGATACATTTTTCCATTATCTTATCTAATGGGGAGAGTAAGGCAATTGGTCGGTAGTTAGTGAGCTCAACTGAGGTTCCACCTTTATGTAGAGGGATGATGTGGGATACTTTCCATATGGTAATAAATTCTGAAATGATATTTAGATATTATATTGAGAAGTGTCTCAGTCAGACTGGGCAATCTGTTCTTGGAAACCTGACTAAAAAGGCCATCACCCACATCATCTTGCCTTGGGGTAGTAAGTAACTTAACTAAGGAACAGTAATTATTTTAGATTAGTCAGGAAAAGACAGTGAGATTAGAAGTGCTGTTTTTCTATAACTGAAAATTTCCATCAGTGTTCTTTTTAATATTTCCTGTGATGAAATGTCTGGTGTTTACTGTAAATAGATATTTAATATTTTCTTGGTTATTTTATTATTTATTGTTAAAAATATTTAAACTTTTCATTGTGGCTGGTACTTTTTAGAAAATATGTAAGTTTTGCGATAATTTGCACATATTTATTTGGTGATAACTCTGGCCACTGCTGAAAGCCTGGCTGTTCGGTCAACATTACCATTTGTATTAATACTAACTTCACCCAGCATAATTGGATACCCTTTTAAGAGCCTTATAGTAACTGACTGGTGGCAGTGAATCTACAAGTTGGTAGAGTGGGTGATCTGTGCCAGCCGTTCCCAAGTGTGTGTGTGTGTGTGTGTGTGTGTGTGTGTGTGTGTGTGTGTGTGTGTGTGTGTGTGTGTGTGTGAAAATTAAATCTCAAAGAGTGTGTGTATCAGTTACCTGGGGCAGGGATATGAAGCACTGGTTTCACAATGCCAGTGGAGAGCCTTATTGGGGACCTGTGGAGACACAGCTAGAGACACCCAGACCCCAGGCTGAGTGTGTGCTCTGTGTCCTCTTAAAGGAAATTGTGCTTGATGCAGAGAGTCTGCATCTGGAAATACTGAGCACATCCATTTGTATTACAAGTTAATGTGTCTCTCCAGTGACAGTGGTGAGGATTTAGGCTCCTTGACTACTGGCCCTGCATGGGGATGTCACACTTATTATGTGATAATAATACAGAAATCAATAGTTTATATTATCCATTTCTAGATTTTTGTAAGCACTTCATTCTAATGTTCATTATTTCCATTTCTGTTTCTCTTATCTCTCTGTATAATTATGCCATCTTTAAGAGTATTGTATATGGCAGGAACTACTTGATGTGTTAACCTGACATACATCATTGATATCTAATCATTCTGTAGTCTATATATGTTTATTAACTGATTAACATCTGTGCTTAATGTTTATTTTTGATATTTATTTATTTATTTATTTATATATTATTTATCCTTTGTTGACCATGTTAAACATCCTACTAGGTTACTGGCCTCTTTTTCAGTGTAGTACTAAAAACACATTACAAGCAATTACACAAAAGGCATGTAGGACAGGGTCTATTAGCTGATTTTTTATTTATTTATTCATCCTCCAATACCTTTCTTACATACAATTAATTGTGGGTGGGAAAAGAGCCCTATCCCAGAAAGCAGATATAGACACAGAACTAATCTTGGATGGGGTGCCAGCACATTTGCAGGTTGCAAACAGTTTACTATCAAAATCCTGAGTGCAGATGTTCTGCAAACGGGATATCGGATGGCAGATAGTTGATTGCCATTTTGCCAAACAGCAGTAGTTCATAGTGAATGCCACTGTGTATTCGCTGATATGAAGTTGATCTAGGGGCTAGAGATCACGGTACAGTGTGGATTGGGACATTCATTTCTTTCCTAACTGTAGTGCGATTTTGGAGTTGGAATATATAGTTAGAAGGGGGTGTGCAAAGATGTGTTGGAATTTTTGCACTATATGTTTTTGTGTTCAACATTAACATCAATTCTGTACTTGTCAGGTATATGAGTCAATGTTGTGGGCAGACGTTATTTTTCATTTGTGCATTCTGTTTGTGTGTCTGCCTGGGAATTCAGTTGTTTTGTGACATTTTGATAGTAAACCATTGCAAACACATACATACTGACTCATTCATATCCTATGCAATTACACCAAAATATGCACATGTGTGCATGCACGCGCACACAGACACACACATACACACACACACACACACACACACACACACACACACACACACACACACACACACACACACACACAGACTTTTGGAATCGGAATGTTGCCAGCTCCTCTAAAACCAAGTATTCGACTGGAAAGGAAGGCAGAACACTCATCAGAAAACCATGTGGACACAGGAAGGCAGACCTTTCAAATGTCCAGAATTTCACAGCATGATCAGGGGGAGGGGACTGACACCTCACTGAGGTCTGAAGTCACTAAACAGTGAGAGACATTTAATTTTCAGACTTTATATTCTTCTGTAAATGCGTGTTAATGCATAATCTGTTGCTGTAGCAACTCTCTACAGATATACATATATGTGTGTGTGTGTGTGTGTGTGTGTGTGTGTGTGTGTGTGTGTGTGTGTGTGTGTGTGTGTGTGTGTGTGTGTGTGTGTGTGTGTGTGTGTGTGTATATATATATATATATATATATATATATATATATATATATATATAAGCAATATTTACTGTGACTCTCGTTTGGGCCTTTTTCCCCAGGAACTGAAAAAGAAATAAAAAAAGTCTGGAAGTTTGCAAAGAGGATTATGATTGTGAGGTGTTAATCGGCTACTTACTGGGGTACAAGGTTTGATTCTCTCAGCCTTCATTTGCCTTCTGTATGAATTTGAGCAAGTTGCTAAACCAGACAGTGTTTTGGAGCCAATAGAGAATTTGGGCTTCTCTACCTATAAATACATCTTACAAATTATTTTTGGCTTTTTCCAGAATTCTTGTTCAAAAAAGTTTAGAGGTATGAAGCAAATCCATACAAACTCTCCACAGAAGACACTCCAGTTAAGTAATGAACCAGAGAACCAATGCTATAAGGCTACAGCTGTAACCAGTGCATCACTGCAACATATTTATTTACTTATTTTTTATTATCCTAAAATTTAGAAAATCACTGGATAGCAAAAGAGAAAGGGAAGTATTAAAAGTAATCATTCTACTGTTTATAGTTAAAACAAACTAAAAAGTAACAAATTGTAATGCCACTCATACAAATTAAATAATTTTTATTTCCATGAGTACTTATCTGGCTCTGAACAAGACAGCTACAACTAGAACACATATTTTTTTTATTGAATCAAGTGTATAAAGACAGTCAGTGAAGTTTTGAGTCTTTATTTTATGAATATTTTTCTTTTTGTAATAGTGGATCTCTGCAAAGATAACACACATTTTTTTTTTCAAACACAATATAAGAAAAGGTTATTGTAAAAGTGGTGGATGTGAAATGAAGTATTAAAAGCAATGCTGTGATTTTTAAGATTCTTCTTTAAAATGTACAACTGATGCGAAATGGTAGAAAAAGTAGTATTCCATACATTTGCAATATTTTAGGAGCTTTTGTATTTTCCAGATTTACAGTTTAATGTATTTCAGTCAGAATGTTTGACGTGTGAGAGAATTTGTAATAAATATTATATGTAAACTGATATAGTAAATCTCTGGAGATTTTCATGTCACCAGCACTTTAACTCCCTGACAAAAAGGTATTTACTTTGAGTAATCAGAATTAATCTGAGTAACGTGAATTAGCATGTGGAGGCATACTGCTGCAAATTTATTTCTAACAACCATAGCTCATGCATGTAATGTAAAGGCAGCACCTAAGTAAATGCCACACATCAGTGCCTTTTGCTCCAGTTGTAATGTATGACAAGAAGAACACGTTTATCCAATGTCTTGAATACCCAACAGAACAGAGTCACATGACAAGTCAAGAATGGGATATCATAAATAGCACGGGTGAGATCGGGCTCTGACAGCGATTAGGGATACTGAGTAATGACTTGGCAGTGCCGATGAATACAGTACACATAATGTACATGATGAACACAAAAACAGAGCATCAGTTCAAGAAAAACATATGAAATTCAGGGGTTGTTTTGTATATCAAGGGCTACAATAAGATTGCAAGTGCAACTTTGGACATGGGGAGTCATTAAGAAATGGAACAAGTTGTCTATGTCAGTCATTAGGAGCAAAAAAAAATAAATGTAAAACTGAGTTCAGAAAAGCAGCTATTGTATGCTAGAAAGAAGAATAAGCTTTATGGAATCTGTTTCTGTAACGCACAAAGGAGTCCTAGTTCTCAGCAGTTCCTTGGAATACATAACAGAGTAAGCTACTATGTGATGTGGGAAAGAGGCCGTACAACAACTGTGACTGCCTATATATATATATATATATATATATATATATATATGTATGTATGTATGTATGTATAAGGCACCGGCAGTCTACTGACCATAATCATTTTGCAATAGCAGTCTTAATGGGGAACCTCCTGCCTCCAGTAGGGCAAAACAAGTCAGGGCCAGTATAAAGTCATGGATGCCCATCCAGTCAGCAAAATCTCCCTTAAACGAACCAAAGGTAACATTCTGTTTTATATGCTAGTGGAAATTACTCCACAAATGGCAGAGGTGCTAAGTAATAAATATGTCCCTCCAGTGTGTGTTAATAATTTATTGATGGGGAATAAAGTCCTTAGTTTAAGTGTTTGTGGAGACATTTATTTTGTGGATGTGTAGCAGATCAAGCAAGGCTGACAGTGTGGAATGTTAGATATAAATGATATAGGGATAGAGTTTCAAGCCTGTCTTCATAGATGAGGATCTTTAGCCAAGTGGTCTTTACAGTTAGCAACCTCTGGGGGTCTTTTGAGCTGTACAATGTGTTTCTGGAAAAAAATGTAAACTAAAAGATGAATTCTATACTATAATTAGTCAGATCAGGGCATACTATAGAGGAACAATAACGTCTTTTGTCTGAATGAGATACTTTTAATTATTAATTGGTTGGATGGAAGGATTTCCTGACTTCTGTTGTTGAATGGTAGACAAAGTATAAGAAGCCATTTGTGAAGGTTCAAATATCAATGGTGACTGTATCAGCTCAGAGTGGAGAGTTGGTCTGTACTATAAGCTGTATAAACCCCTGTTGAGATTTAAATAATAGAGGTGACAATGCTGCACTTCTTTGCATTTAATTTAAGCCTGTTTCTGTAGTCATACCCAGCAAACCAGAATGCTTACAGACTTCAAGGATGGGCAGTTATGTACTAGCGTGTAACTATTAATTTTCTCTATGCGTACAAAGCTGCAGTCAAAATATGTATCTGTTGTCTGCACATACATATTTTTTGGCTCATTACAGCAATTGTTGCTGTGTTCTTTTTTATTTTTGTCTTTTCTATCATCATATTTAGAGTTTTATCCTTAACTGTAATTTTTGTTTGACTTTTGGAGTAGTCTGTATATTTCCAACACAAAATTTACTTATATAAAAGAGAGAGATTGAGTGTACCTTATGTACACAAACAAAACATACTCTTACAGGAAAAACTGTCACATCTCAACCATAAGAACTCTGGACAAAGACAAAAGCAACGAGGAGACGAAGGCCCACAGTCAGAAAAAGATTTGAAATATTGAACTTAAAAACTTAGAAAGTTTCTAGAAAAACAGGTTTTCTATCAACATGCATTTTCTGAAGGATACGAACTCTGTAACTCAAATGTATGTCATTATTTGATGACTTCAAACCTCAATGATTTGCCAGAAAATTGGACATTTTATGAGGAGCAGACCAAACATTTGCAAAAACCTGGACAGTTGGTATGTATGCATCCTACTAACACATATCTCACTTGCATTTATATATAGTAAACATACATACCACCATTAACATATGCTGGGACATTAGATTTCCTCAACAAAACCCAACACATTTTGGTCACAAAAATGCAGACATGAAAGTCTTGCCCATCATCTTAGCTGTGTTTAGTATGCACCCATTTGTAAAAGTTAACGTTAAGGAAACTTTCCATAGAATTAAAACAAAAATATTGCACAAATGTAAAGTTCTGTCCTTTTTTGGGCACTGTCACAGGTTATTTTTCTTCACATATCTGTCACAAGCTGTCCATGCTGCTCATTGATAAAGTAACATTTATGACAGATGGAATAATAAGTGCAGCCACCCTCTCTCATTAATAATATTTGCATCACATGTGTGAAAAAATACATGGAAGTCTTGCCCATCATATCAGCTGTGTTTTGCATGCACCCATTTGCAAAAGTTAACATTAAAAAATGTTTTCATAAAATAAAAACAAAAAATAAAATATCCACACAAATGTTTCAAATTCTCCCCTTTTCGGACACTGCAACAAGTTATTGTTCCAATCTGTTATTCAAACTTGTCAGTCTGTTACAAACTGTCCATGCTGTTTACTGATAAAGCTAGCAATATTTATGACAGAAGGAATAATAAACGTGGCCACACTATCGCATTAGTAATATTTACATCAGATTGGTTAATGAATACAGCTGTTCTCATACATGCATTACCCTTCCTTTGTTTCACCAAAAAGGGCTGTAAAATGACTTGCTTCAACAAAAGCATGAAACTTCTTATTCAGAGGCAGTCCTACCCTACTCATTCAGCGTCTCTCTGACAGATGTCAAGTCTCCTGTCATTCATGTCTGGTTAACTATGCATGCATGGAAAGAAAAACTCACTCTGACATAGCCTGCAGTAAACGAGCAAATGATGTTTCAGATACTACAAATTCAAAAACAAAACAAACTTCCAAGAAAAGTCAAGATGACATGGCACAGATTGAAGAATGAGGCAGATACAGGAAAGAGGAAGACAGAGTTAAATTGTACTCTCTGTTTACATAAAATGTAGTAGAATTTGGATTAAATGAAAGGAGAAGTTATGGGACGTGATTAAACCTGACATGCACTTTGTTAACTCTTAAAAGATTCTCCTTGAACTAATAGTTCTTTAAGCAAGTAAACCAGCCTGAGCATTTATTATATGAACTTGTACATGTTATGTGAGATGACTACATGAATATTTTATTTATTTTGCATTTGTTAACCAGGATTGTGTGAATTAACATGACAACCACCTTTTCAGTGGAAGCTCAGGGATAAAACCTCCACTTGACAAACAACAATAATAGTACACTATGCAAGCTTTATATGGAAATTTTTATATAATAAGAGTATACAGGCTACGTACATGAACAAAACATAACATGCAAGTCTTTATATATAAAATGTATGTCTTCATGCATGTGAAAAAACAAATCAAACATATGCATTCACATTGTATATAACTATCACTTGTAAATATATGCTTTACAGAGGCATACTAGAATGTGTTTGTACATTTGTTATATTTCCACTGGTATTTTGTTTGAAGGTGGAGAAATGTCTGCAAACCAGTAAACCAAAATGCACTCATGCATTAAGAAATACTTTGCATGAGACTCCCTGTCTGCAGTGCTTCTCACTGTGAATGCATAAATAACACATGGTAGGGGTAATGAAGTGCTACAGCAAGCAAGCCGAAGCAATGGGGAATGCTAATATATGTCTCTTAAATGGATGTCACTGTGCATTTTATATTAGGGTTGGGTGACCATTATATAGGAGTTAAAATGAAAATGCCCTTATCTTTCAGGGGATAATGTGACCAAGTTCCAACTGTACAATCCTCATAGCAAGGCATGGCAGTCAGAGATAGAATGACAAAGAATGGACGTACAGTCTGCAATTACACACATGCAAACACACACACACAGATATATACATATATGTAGCTATATAGATATAGATATATATCTATGGATCTCTGACTAAGGATTGACCACTCAAAACAGCGAGCATTAAAACTTTGAACCCACTTTCCAAAAATGCAGAAGCACAAATATTACATGAGGATCATAAAAATCAAGCCTCTGGACTTCCGTGATAATTATATATAGAAACTCTGAGATAGCACTACAGTGGGAAAAGAGGCAAAACTCCACTCCCCACTGTACCACTATCCCACATAATAATGACCCATACCGTTCAAGCATCTAGGTTTCCTGCAATGTGGAGTTGATGTTTTAATGCTCACTCTTTTGAACAATTAATATTTAGCCAGATATGTAGTTAGATATAGACAGAGAGAGATACATATTGCAAATCTGTACCAGCAGGGGAAGCTAAATCCAGAAAATGGATAGCAGCAACCAAAGTCCCCATCTACAAACTGTTTTGGAAGATCATGATATGTATCCCTAGAGCTGAGATTTCAAATAGAATTGTAACATTCTAATGAAGTGTCAATGTACTGAGAGGGAACAATATAAATGTTTATGATAACATCAGATTAGTGCCCTCTTAATTGTGTTCTCAGACAACAAGTTTGTGAAAGATACAACAGTGGTAGTCTCTCATGAATAGCACTGCCAGCAAGTCAGTTTATGTGGTAAAAGGAAATTTGTAGCCGATGCACAAAATATGAGGACAAACAGAGGAAAACAAACTGTCCAAAAATTTACTTAAGGATGACTGTAAGATAATTACGCCTCTACGTATTACACAAGGTTAAAATAAGAAAGAAATGAAACTGGTTCAGTGCAGGTAACTCTAATTACTGTTGCTTATGTACATGTGAACACTTTGAGGTGATGTAGACTGTATTAATCATGAATGGTCCAAATGAAACTGTGGTTTAATCCTTAAACTAACGTTTGTGATTATACTGCTTTGTTGTGGGTTCTGTAACTCTGACTACATGCTATATATGCTACTCTCTTGTCCTTACATCTACCCTTGCACTCCACTACACAGCCTCACTCTTCTCCCTGTCTGTACCTCCTACCTATACGTATAACCTTCCTATTTTTCTTCTTTTTAGCCTGGAAGCCACGTACTGCTAATCGGGTTGTCCCCCACTGCTATATGACTTCCCACAAGCAACCTACTTCTCTGAAGCCTCAACGCAGTGTCACAAAGTGTGAATACCTGGAAGCATCCCCATATATTTCCCAGCATTGGCTATTGCTGATAGCCCTAAAGATTTGATGTATGTGTCTTTTAGTACCTTTTATTTTTACTTTTATTTGCTAAGACCTGTCGGAACTGGGCCAACACACTCGCAGAACCTACCTAGGCCGTCTTATCTCCCAATTAGAATATTTTCCTGATTAACCTAAAGTTGAGGTCTTTCCCCCCTTACGCCACTAGATGGCAGCACAATACAGTGATTTATTTTCTATATTCTACTGAGGTTTGTTCTTCATCTCTGTTAAATTAACCTTATTTTTTGTAACCAAGTTTTATCTATTAAGCGAATATACCAGTCACTGATTCACAGATTATAAGTAAACTGGTTTTTATTACCTTTAAAGCAAACTAGTTTGCCTAAATTTACTCTCAAAACACTTCCACAGTAAAGTGCTCCTTATTTGCCTGATATACTTTGGAGACAAGCTCTCTGGAAGGTCTGATTGGCACCACACAATCTACTGATTGGTTCTGCCCCGCTACGCTCCCCTACCCTACCCCCATATCCCACCCACCCCCAGTGTCCTTACACTTATACTTCCCTAACCACACCCCCTCCCTGAGCCATCCTATCCCCTGTAACTGCGTATTAATATAACTCCCTCTCGTCCCTCCTTAACTACCTTACCTATTATCTCTCTCTTAATTACTATAACCTCACCCATCCCTCTTAATTTTTACTCTATCATTTCCCTTTCTCCTAACATCTAACTTTCACTTATACTTATATCTACTCTACTCAGGAAAACTATTACCTACCCTATACTTTAACTTGCTTTCTACATACTAACCCTACCTCCTAGGACTTAATACTCTTCTTAGCAATATGTCTCTCATATCTAAAACTATACTAACTAAACTAATATTCACATACATATGCTCTCTATGCTTAACCTTCAGCTATCTCATTACCTCTTATGAAAGAACTAATTACTTCCACTTTACTACCTGATACGGACAAACAGCCTTCCAAAATCCTAGTTATACTTTTACTCATGCAAACATTATAAGCACCCCCAACTACTTACTACCCAAATACCATAGACACACACACATTAACTTCAACAATCCAAACATAAGGAGGCTAAAATACCTAACCAACTTTTCATGCAAACCATCACTAGAACTAAAAATACCAATCCTTACTGATGGTGACATCCACCCTAACCCAGGACCAACTAATAACTCTACTGACATAACTTATAATATCTCACATTCTATCCCACCTACACTAACCACTGTTCCTAATGCCTTACTCATTGGACATCTGAATATCCGAAGTATTAATAATAAGATTGCCCATCTCCATGCCCTCTTGGATACTCACTCCTTTGACATTCCCTGTCTTATGGAAACATGGCTGAAACCTGGTACTAAAGGCAATGCAATACTTTCCTCTGGATATAACATTTTGAGAATTGACCACTTAAAATGTAAAGGTGGAGGAGTAGCACTTCTGTTTAAAAATGAACTAAAAATCTCCTCACAACCTACCAACCCATTAAATGATGATAAAGCTGAAATCCTCATTTCTAAACTACAACTAAACCCTAATAAATCAATATATATCATCTGTATCTACCTACCTCCTGGCAATAATTACACTAAAATTGAGAATATCCTTAGTTGGATATCTTCTTCTTACCTGCAAGAAACTATCATTTTAGGTGACTTTAATTGTGATTGGTCCACTGTCAACACAAATAATCCTTCATCTCATATAAATCTTCATGGCTTTACTCAGACAATCAATAATCCCACAAGAATCAATAAACCCAATAACAAAGAAAGTATTTTAGACTGGATTCTTACTAACAAACTGCAGCAAACATATACAGTAGGAACTTTGCCTGATGATGTAAGTGATCATTCCTTAACTTACATCACAAGACAAAAAAGTGACATTAATTACACCTCTACCTATAGGGTCTCATGCAGTAATAAACACTTTAACCCATTACTATTCCAAAATGAACTAAAAGCCTGTAACTGGAATCTTCTAAAAACCCTAACCCTTGAAGATGCTATCAATTACTTCAATTCCAAATTCCTATCAATCCTTGACCAACATGCTCCAAAACGATCTGTCAGAGTTAAATCTAAACCTGCCCCCTGGCTGTCCAAAGAGACAAGACATAAAATACTACTTAGGAATAAATCTTGGGCTAAATGGAGAACTACAAAAACTATTTCTGACCATCAAACCTTTAGACAGTTAAGAAATAACACAAAAAAGCTGTTTTTATAGATAAAAAGAACTATTACTGTAAACTACAGCAAACTCATCATAACAACCCCAAAAGGTTCTGGTCAACCTTAAATTCACTCCTACACCCAGGCCACTCTAGTACACCTTCCCCCTCAGGGGCCGAAATGAATACCTCATACCAAACTGCCAATGCCTTTAATTCCTTTTTCACAGACACCATTAATTCATTAGCAAGTCAACTTACTATAGACAAATCTTACCCCCCCACCTGTATACCTGCTAATCTCCCCATATTTCAACTACAACCTATCTCTACTTCCTACATCCTAAAACTCATCCAAAAACCTCAAACCCTGTACCCCATCTGCAGATCAGTTACCATCTGAATACCTACAAAAAGCAGCAGAAGCAGTAGCTTATCCTATATCTCTCCTTATAAACAGAACCATCAATGAAGGAACCATCCCTGCTATCTGGAAAAAATCCCACATAATCCCATTACATAAAGGAGGCAGCTCAAATGAGTATTCTAACTACAGACCTATAGCACTCCTATCACCCTTAGCAAAAATTATGGAGAAATGTATTCATCATCAGCTAATGCACCACTTAACTCAATATAACTTACTAGCGAACTGCCAACATGGCTTTAGGACATTTCATAGCTCTACCACAGCTCTCATATCATTTACCAAGTGTATAAATAGAAACAGCAATAATAGTATCCTATCATCTGCACTCTTCATAGACCTGTCAAAAGCCTTTGACATGGCAAACCACCATATGCTCTTAAAAACCCTTGAATCTCTCTCTCTAGATACCAAAGCTGTTCAATGGTTTACTTCCTACCTTAGTAACAGGCAACAGGCTGTTCTCTGGGAAAATACACTTTCATCCTTTTTGCCAGTCTCTCTTGGAGTACCACAAGGTTCCATCCTAGGTCCTCTCCTTTTCTCTTTATTCATAAATGACTTACATGTAGCAATACCTCAAGCTACATGTATTCAATATGCAGACGACTCAACACTCATATGCTCTGCAAATACCTCCTCTGAACTACAAACCCTAACACAGAACATATTTAGCACAGTTGAGGCATGGTTCCTGAAATGCTGCCTACTTTTGAATGCCAATAAAACCAAACTCCTGCTTTTTAGACCTAATAGTAAGTCCCCCCTCCTAGACTTCACTATTACTTCCAATAATGGTACACATATAGTCCCCGACTCTACCACAAAACTGTTAGGTATTATAATTGACAATAACCTCACCTTTGATAACCACATTAATAATACTATTAAAACCGTAAACAGAAAACTTGGCTCCTTATATAGAATTAAAACCTTTCTAACTCCACAGGCCAAATTACACTCGCTCACTCTCATCTTATTTCTACTCTTCTTTATGCCTCACCCATATACACTAACTTAAAGAAAAATAACCTTACTAAACTAGCAAATGCATGCAATAGCATTGCTAGATCTGCTACTGGAAATCCATTTAGAACTCATCACTGCCAGAATCTACTACAACTAAACTGGCTAGAACTGAAAAATACACTACTACTCTCCCAACTTACCTTTGTTCACAGGATATTTCACCAACCAAAAAATACCCCTATACTTTCTGACCTTATTTCTCCCTATTCTAATCTAAATTCACTACGCTCCTCTAATAAACTTCTTGTTAAGCTAACTAAGTCCAATAACATTGCAGGTGATTCTCTATTCTCCAACACCATAGGTAAATACTGGAATCTACTACCTACCACTCTAACTATTACATCATCACCCTTCCTCTTTAAACAAAAGCTCAAGCAACACCTAAAACACTCTGGCTATGCCCATGCATCAATCCCGACTAATCTTATACACCCTCTCTTACCTCTGTTCACTCACTCCCTTCAGAAGATTATCTCAAAAACACCTTTGTTAATTAGCCTCTGATACAAATTAATTTAGAATGTTGTATGGTTGTATGGTTTATAATTACTTATGCAATTTATACTCTTCATGAATGTTTTACTAAAGTATAACTCCCCTATTCTTATACTGTAAATAAAAGTAAATGTCCTTCCTAGTATAAATTTTCTACTAGTATATTTTAAATTGAACCTTATTTCTGTTTGTATTCTTACTAACTACTTGCTTTTTTTATGTAATGACTTGTTTTGTATTAACTTTAATGTGGAGCATTTCTCCCCGGGCCTCTGCTGAAAATGGACATATATCCAGTTGGACTAGCCCGGTAAACAAATGTAAAATAAAATAAATAAAATAAAATAAATAAATTTGTAACTTTTAGGCTTGCCATGGAGGTAAGACTTGCTTTAATATAGATTTTATCTTTTGTAATGTAGTATGATGTTGAAATTGTAGGTAATTGTTATTTGTGCTCACTCAAATATTCGCCCAAGTTTCAGAAACAAGGAAGCTGAGTGCTCAGGTAAAGTTATCCATTTAAAATTCAGCTTATTTGCCTATCCTCACCTATGATCACAACCTGTAGCCAGTGAATGAAGTAATGAGACCACAGGTACAAAATACAGAAATGAGATTTCTCCATAGCATCTCTGGGCCAATTCTTTACTACAGGGTGAGGTAAATAATAATTCAGGAGAAAAAATGTAATAGAGCTGCTGCTACTTCAGATCAACAGGATCCAACAGAGGTATTCTGAGCATATGAATTTCCTACTGGAGTTGTTATAGGAACAGCTTGTTGGTAGGAAGCTATTAGCAGAACATAAGCATGCTAAAGGGTGAACATGTCTGTGCTGCAATCTTAGTATAGTTTAATCTTTGGTTAGATAAAGGGAAAGTTGGTCTATCCTTCTTAGCTTGTTGCCACTGTAACCATCACCAGAGAATTCCCTCTCGGCAGTTTATGAATGTTATGAGTAATTTTATAGATCACTGATATCATTTTCTGTTTAATATCCTCATAAATTATTTCCAAGTCACATCTATAAAGTGATTAAACATTCAACACTGACAAATATGCATTTGCAGTTTCATAAAATATCAAAATATCAACTAAAATGGAAAACATTCAACAATTTCTAATAACATTGTAATTGATTTGTTAAAGAAATAATGTGGATAAGCCTTTGAGCAACAGCTGCTCAGTAGGAAAAACACATTAAGAACAATTCTAATCTATTTTACCTTTTTTCATTTTAGAAAATCTACTTTTGTCATTTTATTTTTATATTCATATAGATGTGTATATGATGTACAGATGTAGAAGCCATATTTTAGAGTTTAGTTGTACAATCCCACAGACATACATAGCAACTCTGTAATCATAAAATCATAAATAAATCATAAAACAACCAAACACCCTAATACCGGGTGATTTCAACTACCCTGCCATTAACTGGGAAAACTACTCGGGTACAAACACCTTTTCCCAATGGTTCTTGGAATTCATAAATTCCAATGCCCTGGATCAACTAATCCATTGTCCCACCAGGGGCTCCAATATCCTTGACCTGGTCATTACCAACATGGGAGATAGATGCTCCACACCAATGGTCACCCCCTCATTGGTCAGGTCTGACCATAAGCAAATCACCCTTGACATCCATATCCCACCCCCACCCCCCAGTAAGGAAACCTCCGTAAAAAACTTCTCCAAAGCCAACTTCATGCTACTCAAGTCAGAAGTGACAAACTTCATGACACCCATGCAGATGGGAGCTGAAAGTTCAACTGCTGAATCCTACATTAAGGCACTGTACGAGCACATCCACTCGTGCATGAATCGTGCCATCCTAAATAGAACCAAGATGCTTTCCTCCAAAAAAGGAAGCCAATCTGGTGGTCCCCTGCCATAAACAAACTATACAACAGAAGAAAGAAACTGTTGCAGAAAGGAGGAAAATCCCAACATGCAAAAAACTCCCTTACCAGCCTCAATAAGAAGTTGAGATCCTTCATAAAATCCTCCAAAGCTAGTTACAAAAATAAAATTGCCAAAGATTCCAAAGACAACCACAAGGCATTCTATAGTTATGTCAAGAATCTAAATGGCAATGCTTAGATATGCTCTGAGCTACAACAGAATGACATTAAATATACTGATCCCAAGGATATTGCCAATATCCTGGCAGATCAATTTAGTGCCAACTTCACCCCTCTCTCACCCCCTAAAGGGCCCATCTCAATACCAAAAGATTGCCAAATTCTGGTAATCACAGCCACACAGGTAGAAACCGCACTCTCCAAAGCTAAGAATACAGCATCTATGAGACCAGATGACATCCCAGGCTGTGTATTACATGAACTACAAAATGAAATGGCACCTCACCTAAGTGTCATGTTTAATCATAGCCTCACCTCAGGCTTTGTGCCCACTGAGTGGCACACGACTACAGTTATCCCACTCCACAAGGGGAGATCCACCTTGGATCCCTGGAAATACTGTCTCATCAGTCTGATGAGCCTGATCTGCAAGGGCATGGAATGCATTATCATGGAACTTATAACAAAGACATTGGCAATCTTCAAACACTAGACCCCACCCAGTTTGGGTTTGTGAAGGGTCAGTCTTGTCTCCTGAACCTGATTGACTTCTTCGAATCAGTCTCCAGAGCTGTGGATGAGGGTAAGGCGGTCCACACAGCCAATCTGGACCTCGCCAAGGCCTTCGACACCATCCCCCACTCTGGAATCATAGATAAACTTACTAAGCTGGGCATAAATCCCTGCATCACTCGATGGGTTGCCAACTGGCTTACTGACAGAACCCAGACTGTAAAAGTACCAAATCCAGCTCCAGACAAGTGACAAGTGGAGTACCTCAGGGTTCAGTCCTGGGACCGCTCTTGTTTGGCATCTACTTCTGTGAAATACAGGCCAACACCAAGGGACTCTGGCTAACAAAGTTCACAGATGACTGAAAACTGGGAGCCATTATTGAATCTCCAAATTATGTGGATATTCTACAAAAAGGCCTTACAGAAACAGATGCTTGGTGCCAGAGCCATGGACTCAAGCTTAATGCCAAGAAATGTATAGTTATTCCCTTTGGGAAAAAACATGTACCCATGAATTACCACATAGGAGGCAGTACATTAAACACCAAAAGTGTGATGAGAGACTTAGGGACACAGGTGGACAGTGGTCTCACCTTTGATAACCACATCGCCACAACAGTCAGGAAATCCTTCTATGTGGCACACCTCATCACTAAGGGCTTTTCATCCAGAAAAAAGGAGGTCATTGTCCCAATGTACTCATCCCTCATTAGACCCATTATAGAGTACAATGCCTCATTTAGTATGTACCTCACAAGACATCTGCAACAGCTGGAAAGGCCGCAAAAATACCTCTCTAAAAGAATCACAGGCCTAAAGCAGATGCCCTATGCTGACCATCTAAAAAAACTCCAGCTATACTCTGCGGCATATCATCTACTCAGAGGCGATCTCTGCTTAACATACAAGGCCATGTCAAACCCTGAGCTGTTGGACATGCTCCACTTAAAGAAATCCCAATCCATCAGAGCTACACACTCCAGGGACCTAAACCTTGTCATCACAATGAACAAAACATGCTGGAGGGATAGGCTCCTGACCCAGAGACTCCCCATACTCTGGAATAGACTGCTCATACATGTGAAGCACAGCACCTCCTTGGTCCTCTTCAAAAGGAACCTTGACAATTGGATGGGAGATAGGAAATTCACCCCGGGATCATGTCAGTCGCCCTGCTAGACAGGGGTCCAGGGAAGTAAATATTGTGGGAAGAAATATTCAGGGAATTGTTATGGCTAGACTTGTATAGGCTCTAGGGCTGATAGCCTAGTACCAACATATGAACCTATGAACCTATAAGATTATAATGGTTTAAAATGTAAGACAATTATGCTAAGAAATCTAATAAAGCTGAATTTCATTTTGAGAATATGGCATCTTCTACAGAGCCATCTTTTTTTGGAACCCTAAGCTGTGCTGAACTATCTAAAACCTACACTGTTCTGAACTTCTTTTGATAGACATGGATATATTTAGCAATACTTGGTTGTCAATGTGCTATTAATTGGAACAGTCTGTTCATTTTTTTAGACTCCCACTCTGACAATCTTCAAGCCCTCCCCCCTTCTGCCACCCAATTGACTCATTTATTCCTCCTCAGGGTTAGACTGGCACATTTGTTACTCAAATACAGTGACAGCTCAAAGGCCCATTTCTTTTGTGGTCAAGGTGGGATCCCATAGGTCTATTTTTTCACCTCAAAGAAATAATTTGGGCATCAGGAATAGACTGCAGTATGCATCCAGTCAGCCCCTAGCTATCCTAACTCCTTCTTGTGGCACCTGTAACTTTCACAATTGTTGCTTACTTGGAAGAGGCATGTATGCATCACACATGCATGGCCAGCCCTCTTGGCAAATGTGAAGTGTAGTCTTTATACCAACCCATAGATCTACATGCCAGATGTCAACATTCCTACTGTGGTCAGCAGTGGATCAGGCTGCCTCCCTTCTCTCCCACCACTCCTGGTGTGGTCAGCATAACAGTGGGCCAGGCTGTGTCCCTTCTCCTTTAACACTCCTGGTGTGGTCTGCACTACAGTGGGTCAGACTGCCTCCTTTTCCCAGGGCATATGAGCTGACAGTGACTGCTCACTCCCACCCACCCCGATCCAGATCCTTGAGCACCCAAGCTGTTAATCGACCTCAAATTATCTGGGTCATAGTCAGGGCTTTATCCTTCTAAGCCACATGGCCTGAGCAAAACAAGCTGTTCTTATTATCTATCGCAACATCTTTGGTTTACTAAGCTTTAAAATTGCTTTGCTTACTACTAAATAGAGGTAACATGATACCCTTTACTGGACAAACATAGATTTTTACAGTTACTCAAGGTTTCAGACTAGCAGAAATCTGTCATCAATTGTTGATGTTAGATACAGTGCATTAATATTCACTTATGTCTAGACGAAAAATGGACACATCAGAAGACTATGATGTATTTGAAAAGAAAGTAAGAAAAAAATTCAGTATACACTTTCAGGTACTTAGAACTATGACACATATACCTCACAAACTGTGTGTGTGTGTGTGTGTGTGTGTGTGTGTGTGTGTGTGTGTGTGTGTGTGTGTGTGTGTGTGTGTGCGCATGTGTGCATGTGTGCGTGTGTGTGTGTGTGTGTGTGTGTGTGTGTGTGTGTGTGTGTGTGTGTGTGTGTGTGTGTGTGTGTGTGTGTGTGTGTGTGTGTGTTTATGTATGTATACAAGCCTGAAAACTTAAAAACTGCACTCATAGCCTGCTTTGAAAGTGAAGATTCATTAGAAACACTGTTCTTCTAGGAGGATTTAATCACTGCAATGTAGTGACATAAGCTTCTGATCCTAGAATGCCCAATGGTATTAGACAAAGGAACCATGACAAAAGACATTTCTGGGAGAGTGGAGGCAATTCTTAAGCCAGTAGATGGTGAAAGGAACAGCTATATTCAAAACATCACTCATTTTCTTCAGACTCTGGTAGGGTAACATAATGCTCAAAAGAACCCATGTATCTGTTATAAAATTCTATTTGAAGTACTCATTTTCAGGTGTTACTTTTCTGAATACTAACGTCACTATAGACAGTGGAACCTTACAGACATGTACACAAATTTTTCTACACAAAAACAGTAATCAACCCAACCACATAAAAAGTTTATCATTTGCGGTCAAGTACTGAAATATCACTGTATTTGTTCCACTGAGACACTGAGAGAGACATACATGAGCAGCTGACATAACTGCTAGAAGTCCTCTTTCCTTAGAATGTCTGTGCAGTGGAATATGACAGAGCTGCAAAAAGAACAATGCAGCTACCAAGAGAAAAGCAGGATAAGGAGAGAACCTCTCCTATTTCAGGGTTGCTGTGATTACATATTATACATGCCTTAAAAAACAAAAATCACAAGGGACCTCCAAATAATATTCAATGTGGATGTCAATTTTAAATTTTTTCAAGAACTCTTATGAATGTCCTTTAAACAACATCTACAGAACCTTTTTGTAAAAAGTGGACTGAAACCAGAACAGAACATACTTTGCACTCATTCAAGATGCAACACGTCAGATGACTTGAAATGCTACCAGCATAACAAAAGTCAAAGAGCAAATGTTATAAAGTACAAAGTTTTTCCTTGTACTTCTGGAACTGGAGTTTCCCTAATCCAATGCAGGAAATATTCAGAAACATGTTATATAGATACAGACAGGCCAGATACAGCTAGGATATATGCACACAGACACATGGTTACTTGCAGAATGATTAACAAGTCATTTAGAGCACTCTGTATCAGACTTGTCAGTTATGGCTCATCAAGGACATTTCTGCACACTTCTGCAAAGAAGTACAATGGAAAAAAATAATTTACATTTTTTATTTGGTTACAAAACAATAAATAAACAAATCAATTATAAAAAAAACAAATATTTACAGGGTCTATATTATATCATCGAACACTTAAAAAAGCGAACAATGAATAATCGACCCCATGTAAGCGAAAGCTTACAATCTCAAAAGCTCAGAACAATGATTTTTTTCCAAGGGAAAAAAAATCGTTGTTCCAAAAAAAAAAAAAAAAAAAAAAAAAATTGAAAGAATACATAAAGTGGGGGGCTGTGCCCCCACACCCCCCCCTACTTAAATATACCAACTCCAAGATCGTACTACGGTGCTGAAAATGGCAAAGTAATGGAAGCGGCCAAGCAAATTCTTTCCCTGGGAAACAATTTGCTTAAACGCCGCTTCACTATTTTGCCTTTTCATTGTTTTACGTTTGACCAAGATACATTCGATAGAATGCATCCTTGGTAATCTAATAGGAATCCTATTTACATAGGTCCACAGCTGATCAGTACACCAAAATGATACATAATAAAAACAATTAATATTTTTCAAGCAAGTCTTTAAGTTTAAGCCAAAATTTATATGAATGTGTAATATTAGAAGTTCTCATCTTTACAGTATGCAAATCACTACTGCAAACAATTTTATCATATTAATAAATTCAACACTAGTAACTTTACTTTTCTAAATGTTAGTACTTACTTGGGTTTTTGAAATTATCTCAGGAATCAGAGCATTAAATAAAATTAAATATTTAGAAATATTACATCTATCTGACCATAGAGCTTGAATGAAGTTACTAATTTCTTTCCAAAAGTGGAGATGACTTCACATTCATATACCATATGCATCCAGTCAGCTACTATTTCAGAATTACATCTCCAACATTTAATTCTATTTGATTTATACATCATTGTAATTTTGTTAGGAGTGACAAAAGCTCTGTGTAAGAATTTCCAAGTGAAAATGATCCAATATAATGAAAATGTAGTTTTATCTGATTTTAATAATATTTTTTTTTTTGTATTCTTCAGAAAAGTCTTTATTATTAATTTTTGAGGAGGAGTTCCAAAAGGAACTATCTAAATATGTGAAATCTAACTTAAGAATTTTATAAATTTGTGACAATTCTTATTTATTTTTCATTGCATTATTATTATTAAGAATTCCAATAATTCAGGGAACAATTTCCTGTATACGTTAAATATCTTATTAATCTCTGTGTTCACAAAGTTTCTAAATTTTTGTAAAATTAACCAATTCTCAGAATCTTGGTTGTATTTCGACCTTAAATGTTCAATAGTATATATATATATATATATATATATATGTGTGTATATATATATATATATATATATATATATATATATATATATATGGGTCTACTTCACATAACCGAACACTCAAATGTTCGGAATTCATATGGCTGAGACCATATGATCGAACATTTGAATGTTCAAAAATGTGAACTAGACCCGTAAAAAAAAAAACACACATTAAACTGTGTATAGAAGGGGGCTTTGCCCCCCTGCATCCCCCATACCCTCTTACTTAAATATACCAACTCCAAGATCGTACTACAGCGAGAACAAGGGAAATCTCCTGGTCCGCGCTGTATGCGATTTCCCATTCAGAATGTTGGTATTTCAAAACTTCGAACATATGGAATGCGATCATATGTGTTTCGAAGTTTTGAATTTTGGCATTCTGAAGGGGGCCCATATATATAAATATATATATATATATATATATATATATATATATATATATATATATATATATATATATATATATATATATATATATATATATATATATATATATCAGTACCATATAAGAATTGATGCCAATAAATTAAGTTACTTTGTTATTTCAATACTAGCATTTTGGTGAAGTTATGAGTTTCTAAGCAGTCATTTGTATATGCAATCAGAAATATAGAAAATATTAAATCTTTAATGCCATGGTTAGAATATGTGAACTTTTGGAAAGAGGAAATGGTGTTATTTAAATAGGGACTTTGAGAAGAGGGTGTAATTCCATTTATACAAAAATATTTTAATAACCAGGAAACAAAACAAAGTAGCATACGATGGAATAGCAGGGAATCCTATTCCACCATTATTAAACTGAAAAAACGTCAGCCGAAACAACAACAGAAAATAGAAGAGCACAAAAATATGCTGGAGTCACTTATGGATGCACAATAAATGATAACTGAAGAAAAGTAACAAACTACTTTATTCGACCGTGAACTGATAAATCATTTAGCGCTTTCATCCACATAAGTGGACTTCTTCAGAATGCCTTTTTACTGGCTGATAAAACTTTTTTTAAAATCTTTTTGGTGCCAATCCCACCTCCAAGTCAAAGTAGCTTAAAGCAACATTGTACCGAAAGGTAACAATACATACAATACAAATTTTAAAATCAACCACATATAAACCTGTCATAGCAACATAAAGCAAAATACAAAAAACATAACTAAACAAGCCTGACAAATCTTAACATAGACATCAAAGAAATATTTAATGTAGTGTCTATAGAGCGTGTTGCTAACCTAAATAAATGTTAAAATCGGACTATAAAAATAGAATATAAAAATAGCTATAACCGTACTAAAAAGTTCATTAGGCATGGAATTAAGATCCTGGATGAAGTAAAAATCTAACAATGAAAGATCTCATAACCATTCTTCAATATATATATCCTGTTACTAATTAAAGAAAAATAATAATTAAATGACTTATTGTAAACAAATGACATCTCATAATGTGTTTTCATATAACGTAAACTAACGTAATTCTAGTATAGGTTTAATAGTAAAGTAATCATTCAGTCCTGGTTTTCTACTAGGATCCGTGAAAATTTGCCATATTACTTCTTTTTTGCTTAAAATTATAAAGCCATATTAAGCAAACAAGAAGTAATATGGCAAATTTTCACGGATGCTGGTAGAAAACCAGGACTGAATGATTACTTTACTATTAAACCTATACTAGAATTCCATTGGTTTATGTTATATGCATGTATATATATGCATATCACATGTTGCTATGACAGGTTTATACCTGGTTGATTTTAAATTTGTATTGTATGTATTGTTACCTTTTGGTAATGTTGCTTTAAGCTACTTTGACTTGGAGGCGGGATTGGCGCCAAAAAGTTTTTAAAAAAAGTTTTATCAGCCAGTAAAAAGGCATTCTGAAGAAGTCCACTTATGTGGAGGAAAGCGCTAAATGATTTATCAGTTCACGGTCGAATAAAGTAGTTTGTTACTTTTCTTCGGTTATCATTTATTGTGCGTCCATAAGTGAAAGGAAAGGCCTCAGTAGTCAGTAGGACATTGAGCACAGGGACAGGGCTTTCAAGCCATCCTCATAGGGCATGTTTTTTTTATACCCTGTATTATTTTAGTGAGGAACCTCTGTTGCCATTCCAGGTGTTGCAAATGTCTTCTCAGGTACATTATGAAGGGTGCATTGTACTCAGTTATTGGTCTAATGGTTTTCATGCACAATTTCATTATAATATGAGGCTGAATGAAACTGGTAACTACATCTGAATGTCAATACTACTTCAAAACAAGGACTGTTGGAGCATGTAGAATGTTGGCACGTGTTTTATTCATCACTTCTGGATTCCCCTCTATAATGGACCAGATAGCAGTAAAATTTCCTTAATGGCAAAAGCATCACACTACATGAAGTGGCCTAGTATTTTTAAAATTCTTGTCATCACTCCCAGCCTTTTTTCAACTCTGTCTTAAGTTCTTTTGATTTATAATTGTCAGATACTTAGTTGATCAGTCTTTGCTGAATTTCTCCAGAATAGTCTCAATTACATCATCCCTATACCAGCACTCTAGAAAAAAATGCCTCAATACCCCAATTCTCTGATGACATCTCCATTATCAGTGGTCAATTTAGATGTCCAAATGGCCTGAGTTTTTAAAAAGAGGATGACAGCTGTCTGCATGTAAATGAAAATTCTTAAATTCTGGCTTCTATGAACACTTGTAAAAACATTTTCTGACCCACATAATTTCTGATATTAAAGTATAAAAAGACAATTTCAAAAAAACAAACTCTTTTCAGTAAAAGCTAGAAAACTTGTACTTTCATTAATTTTTCAAAGGATACCTTGTCACCTGCTCAAAAAAGAAAATCAGTATCATATGTACATATTATTGGTTTTAAAAACCATCCATTTCATGCAAGGTTTTGCTTTCTCATTCAGCCATAACAAAAAATCCTCCAACTTTTACATATAATCTAAGTTTTTGTGTGTTACCCAATCCCATAGGTTTTCTCAGTCTCCTAACTTATCTATGACCCTGTAATCATAATCCATAGGTTCATAGGCAATTACTAGGCATGTGATCCAGGAGACCATTCAGGACAGGAGCCTAGCCCAATTTCCCAATATCCAAATCACCATCTGTTTAAGTGACTAGTTCAGGGTCACACAGTACAAAAATGGAGTCTTAGGGAATCAAACCCTTTACCAAAGGAAGCAGCTTGTTAACAGCTCATAGTCTTAATCCTCTATGCTACCTGCCAGACTAAAATGGTTGCAGTGGAGATCAAACCCAGTACCTTATACATGTGAAGGTGAAGTGATAAACACTACATTACAGACCCAGCCACTCTCCTAAAATCCCACGCACTCATCTTTTCCTTGTGGTTCACACATATATGCACAGAGACACACACACACACACACACACACACACACACACACACACACACACACACACACAAACAGGCATACACACACACAAACAGGCACACACACAAACCTCCTTCAAGGAATGATGAGAATTAGCTCCCTGACCAAATAATGTACATTCTGATGCGGTCATATACCTTATGTTACAAGTCCTAATTTAGTTTCAGCTCCCCTATACCCTGGATCTTAAAATTTCATAATCTGCTCCAAGCCAGTGCAGACATCCTATGAATGTAATTCTGTTTATTATACACCCCCTTTATTCTCTCCTCCAGTATCTCATCCTTCTCCCTTGATATGACTGAAGGGTTGATATTAGTCCACCAGTATTAATCCCTTCCTCTGTCCTTACCCTTGGTACACCTAGGTTCTGCCATGACTGCTGTTTTGCCCACTTTTTGCGACAATGTTACTCCACTCTATTTCTCTGGCCTCACACATGATTTCCTCCTTTATATAGCTCACTAATTACCCACTCTATCCCTCCTTTTTCTGTCATTGTTGAATAACCTCTACCCAGGTAACTCCATAACTCAACCCTTCTTGTTACTAACCAACATTTCTAAAGTATTCTCAATGTCTACCCACACCTTCTGCATCCACCCCCCCCCACTCCTAGTAGAGTATAGTAATACTACACATCCATGCTCTGGGTCACTCTTTTTTGTTTATCTATTATGCTAAGTGTCTTTTTTTTGTATCATATAAATTTGCACTCCCCTCTTCTGTATCTGTGATATTTCCTTCCTCTTTCATCTTAGTTTAAATGTACAGTCTCGAAATTACACCCTTCCAACTCTCATCTTAATACATTGTCCCTTCTAGGCTAAGATAAAGCCTGTCCTCTTCATAGAGATGGTCTGTCTATCAGATGTTCTCATCCTCCTACTAGTCCTAAGCTTTTCTCCCTTGTCCACTACTTCAGCCACACTGTGCAGTCCTCTAAATGGTACACCCTTCAACCCAAAGTTCATAAGAAGATGTAGAAGATATCTAATGCAAACTCTTTGTTAGAGTTGCTAATAGACACTGACACTAAAAGTCATTTAACAGCTGTAAGATGCTGACTAAAGCTGCTAACAAGACCATTGGTTGTGTAGTTGTTCCTGATCAGCAACTCAGTTCAAGTGCTGATCACAGCCCCTAACAGCTTGTACCAGGGGAAACCTCTCCTTTCACCCTCCCTGTCTATGGTACTGTTATGCTCCCTAACACTGTCGTTCATCAGTCTGCTGGCTGTTGCTACAGACAATACTTCTGAAAATGTTACCTTCCATCCTACCCCCACTCACCCTGCCATGTTTTTGTCACCTCTTTTTAAAAGCATCTAAAAAGATATGCCCAGGTAAATAGCCATACACATGCCTGACCAAAAGTTCCTAACAATGTCACCTAGCCAGTGAAAGAAGTCTGGTGATTTGATGAAAAGATGGTAAAAACCAGCAATCTATGAGTCTGCAAGGTGGAGATGGGAAAGCACTAAACAGAAGACTAGTGAGACAATGAAAGACATACCTACTTCAAAGGGAGTACATCCAGAGACAAGGTCACTACACCCATAAATCCTGTCAGCTTTGGACATAGTACTATGTGCTGTGGAGTATTGGGGTACAGAACCATTCCAAAAGGATCTAATGTACCTGTGTCAACCACACCAAAACCAACAGCCCTCCTATTAAGCATGCTTCCTAAAGTAGCCATTTTATGGACAGTATATTTACTACAACAAATATTAGCAGAAACCAGAACTCCTGCATCAGTATTAAACTCCTGAGTGCAAACCCCCCTGTTTTGGCAAATAGTTTTCGCACTTTAGAGGTTGAAAAATTAGAGTAAAGATGGACCCCTAGATTCACAAAAGCCTGCACAGAGTGCAAGATTGGTGCAGGAGCCCACGCAGGCAATATGTCTGCCGTGCGATCCAGGAACAGCCTGCAGGGGCGTGCACGAGGGATCCTGCACTAATCTTGCACGGACTATGCCCTGGTATGCAAATCACCCCATTTGCAGTTGAAATCCATGCAAATGAGGTGATTTTGCAATCCAGGAAGCTTGCCACAGTCCGTGCAAGACTAGTGCTATCCGCAGAAATGTACTCAGTTAGTAACCGAGTACATTCCTGCAAAATCCAAAACGGAGCTATGACAGCTCCAAAGAAAGGCTGCATATCATTGAGGAAGCATGCCAATGGCCAAGTATAAGGCCATTGGCATTGCAAACAATCCAAAAAATAAAAAAATCAGCATAGGGCAGCAGCGGGCAAACGGGATTGGGAGAAAATAAGAAAATAAACCTAAAATAAACATTCTAACTAAAATCAGTATTCTGCCATGCAAGTCAATGGCAGGCAGAAGACAACCTGGCAAATGAGTAGTGGTTGCTAAGGGGGAGGCTCAGTGTGAGATATGCAACTATGAATTAGCAGGCAATACTATGCAAATGAGGGGAAGGCTAGTGAATCCCAGTTTTCCCCAGCATGTGAGGCAGGTCCCAACAGTGTAAGAGTATGAATAGCTGGGTGCAAGACTAGGAGGTAGGTGACATCATGGGGATGTGCGTCAGGCATACTGTAAGTGGACTGGAGGCCTGTGGCTCAGGTTTCCTTCTAGCTTAGCACAGCTAAGCAAGGGTGTGTGTCTAAACCTGCCTAGCACTCTTTACAAAGTGTAAGCGGGTATGCATGCCACACACCAGGTTTTACAGTAAGAAAAAAGAAGTTAAACCAGGAAATAGCAGCAGTGTTCACATTTGGACACTCTATTTGCATCTGCACACGGGCTTAAACAGGGAGGCAATGGGAAGGGAAAACAGCGGTAGGGTGGTATTCAAGGAGAACTAGGGTAGCTGGCAGGTGAAATGCCAGGTGAACTGTATCAGAATCAGCCAATTACACAGGCAGCAGACCAGCCTAGCCCAGAACACTACTATAAACTAAACAAACACCTTCCCCTCTGGTTTTTCCCACACTCTACACCACCAGTGTATACAAGCAGGGAAATTTTAACAAACAAACCTACAAAATGAGAAGGGCTGCAGCAGGCAACATAGAACAACATGTGCAAGAGGCTGAGGGTGGTGAGGATGTGAATGCTGCCGAACAACCCACAGTGAGGAGATGGAGAAGAGTGTACAGACCCAGGGCAACCTACCAGGGGCTACATGAGCTGGAGATAGTGGAGTGCTATAGGGTGGACAGAGACCTCCTACAGCAAATTGTTGAGCTGTGCCGGCCACACCTGACACACCAAACCAACTGAGGGGAACCCATCTCATTGGATACCAAGGTATGTGTAGGCCTAGGTATACTAGCCACAGGTACCTCCCAAAGCACAACTAGGGATATCATGGGGATCTAACAGACATCAGCATCCAGGGTATTCCACCAGTTCCTGGATGCCATGTCAGCACATACCAGTGAGCACATATATTTCCTCAACACCCATGAGGTGTTGACCAGCAATATGTGTCTCTTCCACCAAATAGCAGAATACCCTGAGGTAGTGGGTGCTATAGACTGCACGCACATATGCATCAAAGCACCACCCGGTGAGCAGCATAGGGCCTACATCAACCACAGGGGCATCCCCTCCATCAACTGCCAGGTCGTATGTGATGCCCAGGGCATTATAACGAATGTGTGTGCTGACTGCCCTGTAAGCTATGACGATTCCCACATATGGCATCTGACACAGCTGTACCAGAGATTTGCCAATGGGGACATCCCCTACGGTCACCTAGTGGGGGATGCTGGGTACACACTGGAGCCATGGCTGATGACACCCATCAGAAATGCACACACACCTGAACAACAACGTCATAATGAGGCACACGCAGAGGCCAGACATATAACAGAGCATGTGTTTGGGATACTCAAGTCATGGTTCCGGTGTCTGGATACATTCCGGTGGAGCCTTGAAGTATTCGCCAGCTACATGTACCCAAATTGTTATGGTATGTGCTATGCTACACAATATGATCCTGCGGAAACAGCTGCAGCAGGAACAGCATGGGGCAGGGCCACACAGCCCCCACCGATGCCAAGGCCTGCGCAGGCACAGAGTGATCCAGAGGAAGAATAACCTGAGCCTGTCTCAGTAGGCAGAAGGAGGCATGCCCAATATGCCCTGGCCTTGGCAAAGAGGCAACACATAGCACATGCACTGACACAGTAGGGACCCAGGGAATGACACCTCTCTCTGACTCGCACATACAGTAAAAGGGATGCCAAACATGACACTACCTGTGCTCAACCATGTATTGGGAGTGTACTATGTGCATCCGACATAGGCAGCCCTCCAACACCATCCGCAAGTCTGACACACCCTCAAGGTTAGTCAATCAACCTACCAATTGCCAAATGAAGTAGAATGTGTGGTTACCTGTAGCTATGGTATGAATGTGAGCATGCAAGGGAATTGGGTGGCTGAATGTTATGGCAGCAGACAGTAGACACCCATAGTGGCACCATGACATCTGTAACACATACTGGAGTCATCACAGTAGCCAGCTCTACACAGGATGACAAAACCCACTGCAGGAAATGTGCTGAGTGACATGTGTGTCCATATGACCCACACATGCCAGTCAGGATGGTTCACATACCCAACAACAGTCTCAGCCAGCAGGACAGGTGTAGACAAACCCAAACAGAGCCTGTGCCATGGCCCCAGAATGATGGCTATGGTTAAGCTCCCCCCAGGCCTACACAGACAGACCACAGCAGGGCAAGCAGTGGGATGTAAGATTAGGAAGTCAGACAATATTATGTTGGGCAACCAAAGCCACGATCTGTAATACACTGGTATGCCTCTAAGTCAGCATGATAGTTAGCAATACAGAATGAAATGGAGTACCTGACATACCAGTATAGTCATAGCAAATGTGTACAAGGTTCACGTGTGCCCCCCACATCCTACATAGTAACGTAATAACAGTTAGGTGTGCCCCCCCAACCCTGTGTAGAAATGTAAAGGTAGTCTGGTGTGCCTCCCATCCTACATAGTAATGTAATAACAGTCAAGTGTACCCCCCCAACCCTGTGTAGAAATAGTCCAGTGTGTCCCCCATCCTACATAGTAATGTAATAACAGTCAGGTGTGCCCCCCAACCCTGTGTAGAAATATAGAAATAGTCAGGTATGCCCCCCCATCCTACATAGTAATGTAATAACAGTCAGGTGTACCCTCCCCAACCCTGTGTAGAAATGTAGAAATAGTCAGGTGTGCCCCCCATCCTACATAGTAATGTAATAATCTTTACTCTCCTACTTAGCTCTAGGGCACTGTGCATTCCTTGCTGTGGAGTAAATAGGGTTTCTGCCCAACCTGGTTTTCCAGTAGTAATGAGGACTTGCTCTGCCTGCTGAATAACAACTTTTTCTACATCATACTGCGGTCTCCCCATGCTAAGGATCTGAACCCATCCTTCCCTCTGCAACAGTCACCCCAAGGGAACAAACTAAATAAGTGAAAGTACGTACTTTATACCACTGTCTGTAGACATATAGTGTGTTATATCCTAGGTTGTAAATTTACTCTCACCAGCCAGGACAGTCAGCAACCAATACTATCTGTTCCTATACCTTGTCTCCCTTCTCCTACTTACACCACTGATCATTATCTCTTATCCTACCCAACTTGAATATTAAACTTACTGCCTTCCATTCTTTCTCTCAATATACATTACCACTGCTATTCAGTCTTTTGTCCACTAGAGGGCAACATTTTCCTTAGACCTTCATACTGGCTCTAAACTTAACTTACAAGCTCTCAGATTCCTATATCCTGTAGGAGCTTACAATCCCACTCTAGCTCCCTTTCTTTTTACATTCTTCACTGTCTATCCTCTCAGTATATTCTAACTACTATCAAGGCTTTGTGTCATCTCACCCTCCCCACCTATACTTACCTTAGCTTACTGCTCCTCTGATTGTTCTCCCAGGGTGCACTCCTCTGTGGCTCATCCCACTCTGTTCGCCCTGTGGGCTCACTCCCCTCCCCTACCATGCCCCCAAATCTCACCTGCCCCCCAGTGATCCTAAACTTGTACACAAATTGCCACACCCCTGTACATTAACACCAATCTCTAACTCTTCCCCCTTAAAGTGCTATCACTCATCTCCCATTAGCCATTACCTTACCACTCTATCTACGAGCATTCCTGCATTCCAACTCCTATGCCTCCACTAATGGCCCAAACATACCGCAAACCCTTACCTTTATTAGTACTCCTAATTATACTAATTATACCCCATCTATTTACTCTCTATGAACACCATACATATCTAGGACTTCACACCCACAACAGGCAAACCTCAATCCCTACACTTAGCCTACCTCACAGTGTTAACAACTCTTCTTGCCCAGCAAAGTATTCTTCAGCCAAGTTTCATAGACTCACTCACATCTCTCATTATAACCCAATAGCTAGAAAAACCAAGAACCTAATTTTTAAACTTTTACAACTCACACTAAAAGTACAGGTCCACTCCCTTTTAGATGGTGATATACACCCAAACCCTGGTCCTACCACAAGCACAGCAACACAGCCTGATACGTCAACTCCTACTAACACACACCTGCTTACCAGGCCCCCCAACTCTCTCCTGATAGCTCATCTTAACATTCGTAGCATCAATAATAAAGTTGCTCACCTGCATGCCCTTATAGATGTACATTCTTTTGACATCCTCTGTCTGTCTTAAACATGGCTTAACCCATCAATACAAAACAGTGTAGTTCTACCCCCTGGCTACAATATCCTGAGACTTGACCGTAATACTAAGAAAGGTGTAGCCATACTTTATAAGAATGGATTACAAGTTACCTCACTAGACCCCAAACCTCCACTTTCCAGCAATGCAGAGATTCTTCTATCTACGATTCAGCTTAACAAATGTAAAGCCATATATACAATCTGTGTCTATCTTCCCCCAGGCAATAACACAAACACATTAGAGGCTATCCTCAGCTGGATCTCAAGCAACTACCCCCAAGAAACCATAATACTTGGAGACTTTAACATAAACTGGAACTCCTGTATATCTGAGCAGCCTTCTACTCATATCAATCTATATGGTTTTACCCAAACTATAACATCCCCTACCCGAACTAATAAACTTAACAACAAAACAAGTACCATTGACTGGATACTCACTAACACTCCTCAACAAAACTATAAAACAGGCACCCTCCCAGAGGACATAAGTGACCACTTGCTTACCTATCTAATCAGATATAAGACCAAATGTCCAAACTCAACCATCTACAGAACTATTCATACTAACAAAAATTTTAACCCTGCTTACTTTCAAACTGAACTAAGTGCCTGTGACTGGTCACCCCTGAAACACCTCCCACTAGATAATGCAGTTAAATACTTTAATTCAAAATTCCTTTCCATTCTAGATTGCCATGCCCCATTACGCAAAGTTAGAATCAGAGCTAAACCAGCACCATGGCTCACCAAACCTACCAAACAAAAAATCCTCCAAAGAAATAAACTATGGGCCAAATGGCACTCAACAAAAAGCCCCCCAGATCACTTACAATTCAGACAGCTAAGAAACGAAACAAAAAAAGCCATATTGTCCGATAAAAGAAACTGTTACTGCCAGCTTCAACAAACCCACCAAAATAATCCTCAAAAATTCTGCTTAGGCATCAATAACATCCTACACCCCGGACACTCATGCACTCCTACTCCCTCTGGCTCTGTTCACAACAATCCCATCCAAATAGCCAACTCATTTAATACATTTTTCACTGAAACAATCTAGTCCCTTGCCAACCAGCTGTCCCCTAGCACCTCATGCTCTACCACAACCTCTACCAATAATCCTCCTCTATTTCATTTTCAGCCAGTGCCCACATCCCTCATCTGTAACCTCATCCAGAAACTTAAACCCAACACACTCTCTGCAGGTCTACTACCTGCAGAATACCTGCAAAAAGCAGCTAAAGTCATAGCCTACCCCATATCCATCCTCATTGACAGAACTATTTCTGAAGGAACTATCCCCTTAATCTGGAAGGTCTCTCACATCATCCCCCTGCACAAAGGTGGTAACTCCAAGGTGTTCTCCAACTACAGGCCCATAGCCATACTATCTTGTTTGGCAAAAATAATGGAGAAATGCATTCATTTACAACTGTTAACCTACCTACTTGAAAACAATTTACTACCACCTGTCAACATGGCTTTAGACCATTTCATAGCACTACCTCTGCTCTGTTATCCTTCACTAACTGCATTAATAGTAATCTTAATAATGACACTCCATCCTCAGCCCTTTTTATCGACCTGTCTAAAGCATTTGACATGGTTAACCACCACCTCCTCATAGACACACTCAAAAACTTGTCATTGGATGCCCTTTCTATACAGTGGTTCCAATTATACTTAGATAATAGGCAACAGGCTGTACTATGGGATAATACCTTATATTCCCAACTCCCAGTTGCCCTAGGTGTCCCTCAAGGATCCATATTGGGTCCTTTACTCTTCTCCATCTTTACAAATGACCTCCATTCTGTAATTCCACAAGCCAACTGTATCCAATATGCTGATGACTCCACACTCATATGCTCTGCTACAATCAGAACTTCAGTCACTAACCCAAAAGACCTTTAGCACAGTTGAAAATTGGTTCCTACATAGGTGTCTTATCTTAAACCCAAAAAAAAACTAAAATGCTGCTATTCACCCCCACCCACAGAACCTCCCCACTTAACTTTACTGTCACTTCAAATAATGGAACTATAATATCTCCTGAGCCAACCACCAAACTACTCGGAGTACTAATAGATAATAACTTGTCTTATGAGCCTCACATTAATAACACCATAAAAACAGTAAATAAGAAACTAGGTTCCCTCTACAGGATCAAACCCTTTCTATCTCCTCTAGCCAGGGTCACCATTGCTCGCACCCACCTTATCTCTACCCTGCTCTATGCCTCCCCTATCTATACCAAAATATGCAGAAGTAATCTGAGCAAACTGTCATCCTCCTACAACAATATTGCCAGATTTGCACCTGGGTCCTCCTATACAACTTATCACTGTATCAACTTGAATCAACTTGGATGGTTAGAGTTGCCAAATCTAATACTTTTCAATCAACTAATAGTAGCCCATAAGATCCCGTATCAACCTCAAAATACACACATACTTATGTCCCTAGTCACCACGTATAATAATCTCAAAACCCTACGCTCATCTAACAAACTACTTGTACAAATATCTAAATGCAATAATTCAGCTGGTGACACCCTGTTCACTAATACAGTAGGTAAAACCTGGAACAGCCTCCCAAGTCACCTAACCTCACTATCCTCAGTTAATCTATTTAAAAGCAAGCTCAAACCCTACCTCAAATCACACTGGCTATGCCCCTGTGATAACCCAGACTAACCACCACACCCTTTTCTAGACTCCCTTGATTCCTGGCCTCTTATGAGCATTATCTTGTGTTTACTCACCGATAATAGTGTGCTTGACCATTCTGAGGATTATTCCTCATGTAAATATGTATATACAATTGAATGACTAACCATTTTCATATAAAACCAGAACTCCTGTGAGACTGAACATTATAATTGTATCCTTGTACTTTGCTTATGAATACTCTAACCACTTAACACTAGCATTTTTCTTTTGATATTTTTGTGCGACTTTAGAATCTATAGTATCTCTTAGATATAATTTGCATTATTAACACAAACTACTGTTGCATTTAGGTTTACTTACCTCAGTTTTTTCCCTATTGGAATACAGAATATAAAATCCTAGATATGTAATATGTTATAAGGCTTTGTAATGTACCAATTTCTATTGTAAATATCATTGTCTTGACCTATTTTTTGTTGTTTGTGGAGCTTTTCTCCCCAGGCCTCCAAAGAAAATGGACATATATCCAGCTGGACTAGCTCGGTCAACAAATGTAAAATAAAATAAATAAAATAACAGTCAGGTGTGCCCCCCCAACCCTGTGTAGAAATGTAGAAACTGACAGGTGTGCCTCCCCATCCTACATGGTAATGTAATAACAGGTGTGCCCCCCACTCCTGTGTAGAAATGTAGAAACAGTCAGGTGCGCCCCCCCCATCCTACATATTAATGTAATAACAGTCAGGTGTGCCCCCCCCCAACCCTGTGTAGAAATGTAGAAACAGTCAGGTGTGCCCCCCATCCTACATAGTAATGTAATAACAGTCAGGTGTGCCCCCCAACCCTGTGTAGAAATGTAGAAATAGTCAGGTGTGCCCCCCCATCCTACATAGTAATGTAATAACAGTCAGGTGTGCCCCCCACTCCTGTGTAGAAATGTAGAAACAGTCAGGTGTGCCCCCCCTTGCTATGCAGGCATGTAGTAACAGTCAAAGCCAAATGATTGATGGATATCCTGCAGAGACAGCATGCCACCTGTCAGTGTACAACACAAAGGTCAGCACTGCAACACAAACTACCTGGACATGATCCACACATTCAATACAGACGACCTGGGCATGCTCACACACTTAGAGAAATGAAGGCAATGTCAGTCAACAACATACTGAAAGGTCATACTGGGCATGCTCACACACTTAAACACATGAAGGCCATGACTGCAAACATCAGTGGACCAGACATATCTGGCAGTTGCAGTTATTAGTGCAGACACTCGTCAGTATGCACCACTCATGGTTTGCACACACACTGGATAGGAATACAGACATATATGTCAGGACAACACACTGTGAGTCAAAGGTAGATGTACACAGATGTGTGGAAGAGGGTGACTGTGACAAGGAGCCATCCAGGCCTGTCCCACCCAGCACACAGCCAAAGGGCCCAAGACACATGAGGTGCAGATGTCACTCACTGCAGATACTAGCCACCAGTATCAGTCAGTATTACAGACTATGTGGTGCACGTGCCAGCTGTGCAACATGACTGTACAAGGACGTAGTCATCTAGCAGCTGTATACACATACCTGTGACAGATGACCCCGTGTGTGCCCGCATGTGGCGTGTCAACCCCTAGATGAATGGGTTATGGCCCATTCACACACCGCCCTCCCCATAGCCCTTCTATGACAAGCCTGCTGAGGTCATCCAATGAGAAATACACCTTTGAGAAAGCTGTAGCCCAGTAATCTCTGTGACGTGTCCCATAACTGTGTACTACTGCTATAGTGTGATAAACTAGTTAGGTAGGAGTTCTAACCTCAAACTTGGTGAGTGTGTGTCTGTTTGTGTGTGTGGTCTGACTGTGTAGAGAACAATGCTTTTTAGGGTACTCACACTTCTTACAAGTCATATACTCAACTTTGGCAAGGCTGCTGATGTCACCCACCTAGAAATACACCTTTAGGAAGGTTGCAGCCCAGTAATCTTTGTAGTGTGGCCAGTAACTGCATACTTCTGCAGTGTGATAAAGTATTTAGATAGGAATTCTAACCCCAAACTTGGTAACTGTGTGAGTGTGTGCATGCATGTGTGTCTGTCTCTGACTGTGTATACAGCAATGCTTTTTAGGGTACTCACACTCTTTACAATTCATATACTCAACTTTGGCAAGGCTTCTGATGTCACCAACCTAGAAATACACCTCTGAGAAAGTTGCAGCCTAGTAATCTCCGTAGCAAATCCTGAACTGTGTACTGCTGCAGTATGATAAAGTAGTTAGGTAGGAGTTCTAACCCCAGACTTGGCAACTGTGTGTGTGTGTGTGTGTGTGTGTGTGTGTGTGTGTGTGTGTGTGTGTGTGTGTGTGTGTGTGTGTGTGTGTGTGTGTGTGTGTACATTTATGTACATGTGTGTCTGACTGTGTATAAAGCAATACTTTTTAGGGTACTCACACTCCTTACAATTCATATACTCAACTTTGGCAAGGCTGCTGATGTCAGCCACCTAGACATACACTCAGGGAAGGTCGTAGTGCATCCTGTAATTGTGTACTGCTGTAGTGTGATGTAAAACTGTGGAAGGGTTCCATCCCCACCCATGGCAGTTCTGGATGTTTTGTGTGTGTTTCAATGTCTGTGTACAGAGCAATGCATTATAGGCTAGTCACACTCACTACACTTCAAATGGCCTACTTTGGCAATCCTGCTGATGTCATTCATTGTGAAATACACCTTTGGGGAAGGAGTTTTCTACTAATCCCCATGGTGCATCCTATAACAGCTCCATGCTGTAGTTTGATATAGACCTGTTTTAGGGGTTCTATACCCACACATGTCGGTTGTGGATGTTTTGTGTGTGTCTCACTGTCTGTGTAGGGAGCAATGCATTTTAGGCTAGTCACACTCACTACAATTCGAATGTCCTACTTTGGCAATCCTGCTGATGTCATCCAATGTGAGCTACACCTTTGGGGAAGGAGTACTCCAGTAATATCTGTGGTATGAAGTATAACTGCATAGTGCTGTAATGTAGTAAATTAGTTACGTAGGGGTTCTACTCCCAGACATGACAGGTGTGTGTGTGCTTGTAACATGTATCCTGTGTGGACGTGATTGTGAGTGTGCGACACCAGTTGCCAATGTAGAGTGGGTTTTGCATATTTCTTATATGGTGGCCCTACTATATATCACAATGTCCACCGTACAGGGATAACAGATGTGAAATAGCTGAGAGGCTGGGGTGCAAAGCCATACCCATACATGTGACATCAAGGCCAAGCAATCACAGTTAGCAACCCCAGTATTACCCAGACCACACTCTCAACCCATGTCCCATAGGGTCTATGTTAAAACAATGAATGGAAAAAAATTTCAAATGCTCCGATGAGCGAAACCTTATATGATCGATATCGCTATTGTGGGGGGTGCACCCCCACACCCCCCCTAAAAAATATATTCCAACTCCAAGATCGCACTACAGTGAGGAAAAGGCAAACTTTCTGATCATCACTGTACTGTGATCTCACAATGTCGATCATATGCATTTTCTCTCATCGGAGCATTCGAAATTTATTCCATTCATTGTTTTAACATAGACCCATCTCATACACACACACACACACACATGCCTAGGCAACAGCCAGTATATGGGTAGTACATGACACATAGGCCAGTGATAGTAACTATGGGGTGATAGCTGTGGGCTACAGAGGACATGGCACCCTGTCCATCTGTCCAGTACATGCAGACAATGCACCTTCCCCATGTTCCCAAATGGATACCTAAAACACCTGTGGTGCCATCACATGTGACTCACAAAGGACATACCATGCCTGACAACATGCCCTGTATTGACAGATGCCACTAACACTGGGGAATGTTGTTAGCATGCTATCAATTTAGGTGCAGGGTAAACCTGCTGCCCATTACCAGTTCCTGCCACATGTGGGCAAGACTGGCACATCTGATGATAATCTGTGTTCACAACATGGGCCAGACACCCCAGGTACAGTTCCACATGTCACTGCACATACATGTGGGAGGTGTGCACATCCCAGACACCGTCCATGTCATGGACTAAGGAACACATACATGGCAAGCAATGCACAGCACTTGCGATACACAATAGTCACCCAGGTGACTGGATGGGGGATACAGTACCCACCTGTGTTGGCAAATGCAGACACTACAGCTCTGAGCCACAATGCAGGCCAAATTCATGTGGCCTGATGCCAAGGTATATCCATCGCCTAGCCTTGCATACCATCTGGCACAGTCAACCACCATACACCCGTGCAGACATGCACCCATGCATGTCAGTACTGGCACCCTGTGTTTGTGTGTGTTGTATGGTGCGTATGTTCACATCCACACTGCCTACAACCCCCATGGGCATACTGAAGCATGCATAAATATTTGTGAAAAAAACAGTGGATCCTTGGTTATGGTACCTTCAGCAGACCTTCGTGATTTATACTGAAGCATGCTGTCTGATGTCAGACACCTCCCCATACCCTTTACCCATACAACCCCCATATGACCTGTGTGGTGCATGTGATACCTGCACAGTGATGTGTTGTGGCAATCCCACTACTTATGAGTTGTAATCCTGGCCCTGCCAAATGTGTCAATGTGTCTGCATCCATGTGATAGTATGGCTGTCTTGATGCTGGCACCTGTTCATGCAGACAGGCACGTGTATGTCACTTACCGTATAGCTACCATATCCCTGTTGCAGATGTCAGTCACCATCACATATATGTTCTGAGGCTCACAACAGGTAATCCATGTGGCGCATTCAATAGCCGCATAGAACTGTGATAGCACTACATAGTCGTCAGGGGTTTGATACCCTGTGTTGGTAGGTGTGTGACACAACAGTGTGTCAACAAAAACCAATTAACACCTCCGATATTACGTTTTCATTTGAAAAGACTTCATCAGATGTTGGTGGCCAGCAAACTATGCAGATGACCAAGGGAGACATCTGGGGAGAAAAAAATGGGATTTAAAAATGTCTCCCTCAGTCATCCGCATAGTGTGCTGACCACCCACATCTGATGAAGTCTTTTAAAATGAAAATGTAATATTGGAGGCATTCATTTTTTTTTTTGTTGATTTGTTCATGATTACAGTATTTACTTTTGGATTAAAGCATTTTACCTGACTACTTTCTGTCGCTTTATTGTTTCACCGGACCTGGGTACCTTTTGTGTTTACTAGTTGATTTTTGGTACCTTTTGGATATGCTTTTGGATTATTAGATAATATATTTACACACACATACATCTAGATGTTGGTATACATTCTCTGCACTGTTGCATGACTGGACTGGATGATATGTTTCTGAAAATATCAGATTTATTTGAATCTGGCATGGCTTAGTGGTAAATCCCTTTGTCTATGGTGTGCAGTGTCCTGGGTTCGAGCCTTGCAGAAGCTATTTATTTTGTTGCTGGGCAAAACACGGCCCATTGGATACAGAGTGATTAAGGTACTTTAAAGCAGTTGTAAGCGGGTGTGCGTGGGTTTGCACAATGGTAAGCACTGCTAACATCTGGTTACACTTTCTTCTACTCAGTTATTCCATATTGCTTAATCTGTGTAAACAGTGCTTACTCCCGTGCAGACGCACTTAAACACATTTACTAGTGCTTACATATGCTTACTGCAGCTTATTTGTACTTAAACCTGCTTACTAGTGCCTTATTCATTATTACATTGACACTTCACATGTGCATTTCCTGCAGCACTCCAGTTCATAAATATGTGTTATTTAGTGGGTTTTGCAACAAAACTATTGGTTATAATATGTTTTGCCATGTAAACTAGAGTGTGCTGCAGTGGGACTCGAACCGAGAATGCCTGCTTGTTAGGCAAATGCTCTGCCCAAGTCACACTATTGCTTACATCCTTGAGGCGATCCGATTAGAAGTGCTCCATCCAACACTGGCACACCTCGACCCATAATTTCATACCCATCATCCCTCCCACTCCTTCTCTGCAGCAATCATCCTTTCTCTGGGTGCAGGTCGGGTCTAACCACACCACTACAAACTGCCCACTCTCCACTTCTCGGGACCCATCACGTACGTTGTCTCGACCCATGGATCATCAGGCTTCCCCAACCTTGTAGTACGAGAACATACATGCCCTGCCATAGCACATCTGTGTAATGCCAGGAACCCAAATGTGCCTTATATTTTTGGGTTGTCCCGCAAGGGATGTTCTTGTCTTTGTTTCAGGATTAGACTTGGCGGGTCTCTCCCACTGGTAGTATCCTGCCTGTAGTTTGGGAAGCAGTAGTTTGTTTACTTTTTTTGTGTGTTTGTATGTTTCACCTGTTTGGCTGTGAGAGGGGGATACTGGTACGTGTAACACGTATGTTGATTGAGATCCCTCATGCCCATTGGCGGCGTCTGTGGTCATATATGCCATTCTTATGTGCTGTATCATATCTATAGATATATATCTGTATACACACACACACACACACACACACACACACACACACACACACACACACACACACACACACACACACACACACTCACACATCTACATATTTAGCTACATGTTGATTGTTAATGTTGGTATTGCTGGATGCTATGTTTGTGAAAACATCAGGGTTATGTATATCTGCCATGGCTTAGTGGTAGATCACTTTGTGTATGGTGCCCTGGGTTCAAGCCTTAAAGAGGCTGTTTATTTTGTTGCTGGGCAGAACACGGGCCGTTGGATACAGAGTGAGGAAGGCATTTTTAAGCAGTTGTAAACAGGTTTGTGTGGTGGTAAGCACTGCTTATTTCAGGTTATAGTTTCTTACACTCAGTTAGCTTCTGCATTGCTTAATCTGTGTAGGCAATGCTTACCCTCGCGCAAACACACTTAAACATGCTTACATATGCTTTCTACTGCTTATCTGTGCTTACACCTCCTTACTACTGCCTTATTCATTTTGACACTGACTCTTCACATGTGCTTTTCCGGCAGTACTCCAGTTCATAAATATATGTCATTTAGTGGGTTTTGCAATAAAAATTTTGGTTATAACATGTTTTGCCATGTAAAATAGATTGTGCTGCAGTGGGACTTGAACCGGGAATGCCTACTTGTTAGGTGAATGCTCTGCCCACTACATTATTGCTGTGCTACTTCATTTGCATATATCTTCCTTGTTATCCTCTTCAGCCTCTTAAGCTGCTTTAACCATAGCTAAGCAATGGGCACACCAGTGCACCTACAGTTAGCTGTACTCAGATTAAAAAAAAAATAAAGTGGTTTCTTCTTTTGATTTTTATGTCCTGTTGCTGTTGTATACATGGGGGGCTATTGGTGGGGATATGCGGACACCTATGAGCGGTCTCACTCATTTATTTCCACTTTCTGCTGTTCTACATTGCAGGGGCATGTTTATTCTGAGAGCTCTGCTCTCAGACACGCCCTGCACTCATACACGCTCCATGTAAGCCTGGGAGGTCGGGCAGTGTGCCTTCATTAATATGCATTGCGTGCTGTTGTCCTCCTACTACACGGGTGCTTCCATGCAGGACTACGCTAGTCCTGCACGGGTGATTAGTGAATCCAGGGGAGAGTCTCCTCATGCCAACCTTATTCTGGCCTACAGACCAAATTCATTGTGTGTTACTCAGAGAAATCTAGAAATATTATGTATCAATTGTCTAGCCCCTCTGTAATCAGCAAACTGCATTTTATTGATCACCTTAACGCAATTTTCTAAGGCTACACTAACACCATAGGGATTATATTATATACTGTCCATAACGTCTATAACCAAAATTACAGTAACAGATCCAGATTAATTATGCTGCCTTTCTCCACATATAGTTGAACTCCTGATACACAAGACAGACACTAAACAACCCATATTTCTTATGTGCAGCCCTATACCTGGCATTTAACTGGTTGTCTATCAACTTTGACTGGCCTTATCAGAAGAATAATCTTTGGCTTAAATATCAAAGTTGAGCATAATATTAAAAAGACATTTTATTTGATTTTATCGCCTATTACACATGAACTATATTAGACTATGTCCTGTACATAACTTTCCGTTCAACTATATGCATTAGGTACTTGAATTTGTGTTTTAACTAAATGTATTGCAAAGAGTTTAAACATGTCAAATTAAGGTATTACATTTTGGACCTAATCATCAGCAATCCGTTGTATATATTCAAATGAATTTGTATGTTTTCCATTTAATGTGTTCAGCAATTTGGCCTGGGTTGTGACTGAAAAGGGTCCCTGCACCAGTTCACTTGCCCGGTTAACAAACAAAAATAAACTAAATAAGTATGGTCACTCTGTTTCACATCACCTACAGTATGAACAGAAGACGTCTACCTAATACCCAGATCTAAACATTAAATGCTCCACTAATGGGTATTCTTAAGACAAATTACTTTAGCATGTAGCATTGTAAGGTGCCTAAACCATATCCCATTACTATTTCATAATATATATGATCTTAGCAGCTGTGGGATTGCATTGCTGATGTATTTTCTTAACACAGAACTAGTGAGTATATAAAATGATTGGCTAGGAAAACTGTAAACAATAAAAAAACAAAAACCCAACAGCAGCACATCTTAACCACAAGAAAACTATGTTCATGAAGGTAATGACACTGACTCCCAATGGATACATATTCACTTGCCAAATGAAAAACAAAATGGTTATGGGATAAAGAACAGAGGAAACATAAAAAATATATACTGAAAGAAGCATTAAGGGCTCTGCCTGACAGGCTGGCATCTAAACAGCTAACTCCCACGTCTTGTTATAAGCATGTCAAAAAGCAAATGCTATAAATACATTGGAGTCCTATACCTAACTTAGTTACTCATATTCATTGCAATCAAAACTGACACTATACTAAGTCAGTATTGGTTATACAGTAGAAGTAATGCACTTTTTTACAGTTTACTCATCAGAGCACCTTATTTTATCTATGTGAGAGGATATTTCAAGCTAAGCGTCTTAACATCATTAATCTAATGTACCACCAGCTACTCATACCATGCAGTATCATATACTGGCTGCCTTGTAAAGCCATGCAAAACAGGATAAAGAACAATGATGAATGAATGTAATAGCCAATGATTTACATAATACTAACTGTACAGGAATGCATTCATGCATCATAGAAAGAAAAGTTGGATATGACCACATCATACTCCAGTATATCATTAGTCCTAAAACAACAGCTTTCACCTGCAGTCAGCTGATGCTGTGCCAAAGGGACATGGGAGGAATCTCACATCTGAAGCACAAGTCTAGACCCATAAACTATCTGATAGCAAACAGGAACAAGTTACAAAATGTCTGATCACGTCCACAAATCTTGCCTGACATGCAGTAAGGAAACATGCATAATAATCATATAAAAGCCTCATTCCTTAATATACTCAGATAAGCAGACACATTTTAGGCACAGGACAGCTGCTAATATAAATGCAACAGATGGCAATACTCCTCCTACAGTGGAAGAATCAGCTCAATAATTTGATTACAGTTACTGTGTGACAGGTAAGGCCCATACACAATCAACTTTCTTTAAAAATAACTGGGCTGGTGCAGAAAACCTGCAGGGTGATAGGGCAGACAGAACTCAGCTCTAACTATGCAGCAGGATAACTTCCAACAATCCATCAAGTCATTTATACAACCCTATGTGTAGATGCTTAATTATACTTACTACTTATCAAGTTAGTAACCTGCAGAAATCCTGGAACAAAGTTTGAGCTGAATGAGAATCTTTCTTTGGTAGGGATATCAGCATACTTTTTTAATGTAAGGGAATGATCACATGAGATACCCTGATATTCATATTGAATAGTTTAAAACAGTTAGAATGCCACCTTCTTAGATATAGCCTCTTCTATGAAAAGAAATTGAGTTTCAGATCACAGCAGCACACTTATTGTGATTCTTACATAAACCATGTCCATCTATAATAATATGAGCAGTCTGAAGGCTTTGCTCACTCTCATGACCCAACCCATCATTTCTTGCCCCACTCTCTGCTTTTAGCAGAACTGCCTAATTATGGTTTTCATTCGGGTATTATAGCTTATTTGCCGATCAACTTACTAATTACTCTCCAGACTACTTAAAATTGCTGTATTATTCAGCCTTTTGATCCATTTCTGGTGTCATTCAGGGGTCGTTGCTGTGGCTCCTGTTGTTTACTTTGTTCATTAATAAAACTGTGTAAGAAACTTCTCTGTGTGGAAGATTTTCAGTCCATATATCGCTGGTTAATCACTGTATATGGGTTGTTTTGAGACTTTGGGGATACCACGGAGATTACTTGTTTTTTCTTTGTTCATTAATACATTCATGATGGTTCATCCACAGCTGTTGGCCATACTTATGCAGATAACACTGCCCTTCTCTGTTGTAATTCAGCTCTCAATCATGTGGTGGCCATGCTACAGCTAACTGCCAACTCATGTAAAAATCTTCAAAAATGTTTTTCCTTCAGAATGAGATAGTAAAAGAGGCTAGAGAGACATATGAAATGAAGTACTCTATTGAATTTGCTGAGGTCTTACAAAACAGTCTACTCTGCCCACTCCTTTCCCACCTAAAATAGAACAGTTTTCAAACATTAGCAAGTTTGACAGTCAGTAGCAAGGAATGGGGGGCTGCTTCAAAGTCGGATTGTCTCTTTCTGTCTGATCATCCTTTTAAGGACTATGAAATGTAAAACTGGGATATTCTGTGCATTCATGTAGTCTAAGTTTACTAAATATTAGCAGTTCAGTCTTTCTGAGTGGTTTAAATATATTTTCCTCAGTTTGGCTGAACTGTCTGGTAGCATACATATATTTGAATAAGTCTTGGTAATGCTAGCACATTACTGATTTGATGAAGAACTCAACCAGATATTTCAGCAGTCTGCAACAAGAATATCTTCTGGATTACACACGTTTCTAATGAAGTTCTCAACACACGTCTATGATTATATACAGTACATATTAAAAAAAAAGTTGTTTAAACATTATATGTGTGTGTGTGTGTGTGTGTGTGTGTGTGTGTGTGTGTGTGTGTGTGTGTGTGTGTGTGTGTGTGTGTGTGTGTGTGTGTGTGTGTGTCTGTGTGTGTGTGTGTGTGTGTGTGTGTGTGTGTGTGTGTGTGTGTGTGTGTATATATATATATATATATATATATATAAATAAATTCTTACTAAACAAACTACAGGCATTTCTTGAGGGAAAAGCTGTTTTAGAGACTATGATGTTTGAAACCACTGTCAAACTCAAGACTGTCATATCAACTAAAAAGTTATTTTCTGAAATGGGTCCATCAGATCTGTGATACATCTCAGATATCTTGGGCTGTACCTAGACTCTGGGTTGCCCTTTTCTAACCATTCTAACCACGTGCAAGATCTCAAGAACAGTATGCCATACTTCATACCACCTTACCTTTCAAGGCACACAGCACTCAGCAGAACCCCCTGTGCTCATCGAGTATGACCTCATCATACCCTCTTTAGTTAGCTTCCTCTTCCAGTTTTCTGCTTGGGCTCCTGTAGAGAATATGCTGACTCAGACTTCCTTCTCTAAACATATGCATGTGTTCCAGAACAGAATATGCTAATTCATCCTTTTTCTCTGCACCAGTGGTACCCCTATCTCACCACAATGAGAGACTTCCAACTATGCATTCCTGAACAATCTCATTACTTCATTTGCTATTTATCTATAAATATGTTCAGGTCACTGTAAATCTTGAACCTATGTCCCTGTTCATTTCACAGACACACACAAAATAAGTTGTTGTTCCCCTTCCTGTCTTTTTTGTCTGTCTACCATGCCATTTCTCCATGGACAGTCCACCCTTCTACACTTCTGGCAGAAAACCCTGCAAAAGTATCTGAAAACATATTTGATCTGTACAAAACTTTCACATTTCATGTCAGTACTAAAAGCCTATATTCAAACTAAGCCAATGTGTAAATGTTGACTAGACATATTTAATGTAATAAATATTTTAATATACCACTCTGTGTACTCCTGGTAACAATCTTCATGTAAGTCAGCAGAGATTGCAGATAACAATTAACTACCTGCACATCACAATTTGTTTATGCAGAACTTCTCTGTTGCTCACAACTACATTACATAACATTTGCTTGATGGCAGTAGAAGAGTAAGCCTGTCTAGCCTTATTTAGTTTACATTATCACAGACTTCTGCTTATCAGCAATGCATTGGCTATGTTTCTATTGGCTAAGCTCTATTTTAGTGTTTACAGTAAGATCCCTAGAAATTGTAAAGGAAATCAATAAATGTCATGAAGTTTTTCTTGCTTGCAGTAATAAACACTGAAATCTATAAAGTGTAAGTTTTATTTTCATCCTTGGGATAACTGAAAGTGCATGCAGTCTTAGAATATGGAATTAAACATTAACACTAAAGCTTGCTATGCTTATCTGTAATTTTTTACAAATTATCCATAAATGCATATATATTTCACTTCCCTGATATGTAAGTGAGAAGGATTTATAAGGGGAAGTCCACCCACCTGGATTACAAATGAAAATAAACAGACAAATAAATGTCAGAAGAGAGGACTCAAGACAGTTCATTAAAAGGATTTTATTCAGTAGATGAAATAACACAACAAGAGGTTGAACTCATACCTCTCAACTGTCCAGATTTTCAAAGAATGTCCAGATTTTTGCCTCATATTTTTGGTCTGTTTCTCATAAAATTATGGTTTTCTGGCCAGTCACTGGCAAATCATTGAGGACTGAAGTCACAAAATAATGACAGACATTTGAGTTTCACACTTCACACCCTTCAGAAAATTCATGATAATGCTAAACCTGTTATACTATCTACTTTCTAAGTTTGTACGAACAATATTTAAAAAGTGTCCCTATTTTTCAGCCTTTGTCCCCTCATTATTTGTGGCTTTGTCCAGATTTCTTGCTCTAAGAGGTTGAGAGGTATGGCTCTTATGTTCATTTACATAGTAAAAGGAATATTTTTATTTTCACCACCTCATTGAGGCTTAGAAAATAGTCTATAATAACAGCATAGTGTGTGCATTACTCCTTATGTATTTCAACAGAATGTAGTCATTTGTGTGGTATTATGGATTTAGACCATCACAGAAAGATAAACCAAACAACTTAAAGAATCTTAACACATATGCACTAAGGAAGCTATTTTTCTAAAGTATATTGGTTAACTATCTATACTTACAAACATACTATTACACAAATCTGATCTTAGCTTCATACATCACCTTCTATTCTTACCCTCACATGCAATCTGTGGTAACAGGATTTGTGCTTTACTAAACATCATGAATGCAGTCTCACATCTCACACTAACAATACCCTTAAAACTAACAGTTTACTTTTCAGTTAAACTTGTAATGAGAGTAAACATCCATTTTACACATATCTCAATTACAGTGCATTTTATACTTCTGGTATGCTCAAATAATTTATTTTCCTATGAAAAGATGTCAGATATCTAAGCAGTCATTGTTCTTATATGAACATGAAGCCCACAAATAGTTTAAAAAAAGTAATTTGGTTTTGGCAATTATATCTGCATAAAAATATTCTGACACCAAAAATCATTCCAAAGACTCTGGGGAGACATATCTACAATGTGGTTAATGGGACTTTTCTGGACTGAACTGAGGCTGGAATCCCTACATAGACAGTCTCTATAACAACATTTAGAGCCTTAGAAAATATAATGGTGATTTTTACTGCTCTCTGGAGTTCTGCAATAAGAAATGCCACAATCCATAATTAAACGTTTCGTCTTGGGGCAACATAAAACATTCTGTGATAACCAAAAGTGCATACAATCTCAAAACAAAATTTAACATAAAGAAACTTAATTAGAATTTGTACTATGAAATGCTTGGTTACATTATTTAGCATCTACATAGTGCTAAATGGGCTAAGTCTGCTCTGGTCTGTTAATATTAAAATAGATCTTAGCCAATCCTGTGATGATAAAACTACAGACAGTCTTAGAATATGTAATCAAATGTTAGGAAATTTAAGCTGAATGTAAACTATAAATCCTTAGAGAAGACCTTATAAATTCTATGTGTAACAAAACATGTTGCAACTCTGGTAGTACGAAACCAGGGAATAAAATATAGATATAACCAGCCTCTGGTTATAATTTTATTAAAACAAGGAAGGTTTTGGTATGTAGAAAGTTTTTCATCGAAATAATGTAGCTTGAATTAAATTATATCCTTAATGATAACATTTCACACTTTTTGATGGTGCTTATAATAAATACTTCTTGTGAAAGTCCTACTTACATAGCCATATATGTGTTGGTACCTGCAACTGATTATTGGTCATTCTTATAGGCTCATAGGTTTATAGGTATGTACTAGGCTAATGGCCCTGGAGTCTTCACAAGCCTTGCCCATAGGATTACCCTGGCATCTTGCCACCCAACTTTAGTTCCAAGTGCCTTTGTCGAGTAAAGCCACTGGAGTGATCCCTGGGGTGAATTTTCTATTTCCCATCCACTCAACAAGATTTCTCTCGAAGAGGGCCAGTCAGGTGCTCTGCTTGACATGTATGGGAAGTCTATTCCATAGCACGGGCCGTCTCTGTGTTATGAACCTGTCCCTCCAGCATGTTCTGTTGATTGTGGTAATGAGGTTGAAGTCTTTGGAGTGTGTGGTGTGGAAGGATTTCTTTAGATGTAGCATTTCTAGCAGAGCTGGGTCAGACATGGCTTTGTAAGTCAAGCAGAGATTGCCTCTAAGTAACTGATATGAAACAGAATAGTTGGAGTTTTTTAGTCTGTCCACATAGGACAAGTGTTTAAGGCCAAGGATCCTCTTTGTGAGGTACTTATGCAGCCTCTCCAGTTGTTGCAGGTGTCTAGTGAGGTAAATGCCAAATGGGGCATTGTACTCAATGATCGGCCTAATGAGGGAAGAGTAGAGGGGGACAATGACCTCTTTCTTCCTGGATGCAAAACCCTTAGTAATAAGATGTGCCACACAGAAGGATTTTCTGTCCACAGTGTCAATGTGGTGGTCAAAAGAGAGGTTGCTGTCAACCTGTGTTCCCAGATCTCTTATAACACCTTCTGTGTTCAGTGGACTACCATTGATGTGGTAATTCATGGTAACCGGGTTTTTCTCAAATGGGATGATGACACATTTTTTGGCATTGAGCTTAAGGCCATGGTTCTAACACCAGTTGTTGGTCTCAGTGAGGCCTTTCTGTAGGATGTCAACATCACTTGGAGAGTTAATAATAGCTCCCAACTACAATCGTCTGTGAACTTTGTCAGCCAGAGACCCTTTGTGTTGGCCTGGACTTCAGCGAAGTAGATACCAAACAGGGGAGGACACAGGCCCGAACCCTGTGGGACTCCACTCGTGACTGGTCAGTAGTCTGACTTGGAGTCAGCTACTTTCACACTGTGGGTTCTATATGTGAGGCAGTTTGCAACCCACCTAGTGATATAGGGGTTGATGCCTAGTTTCGTGAGTTTTCTATGATTCCTGAGTGATTCAGAATTTTTGGTTATATTTCTCACATTCCTAGAAAAAAAATGTATTCGTAAAACATCTCAAAAGCAAAAATGACGCTTTTCTCAAATCTAAAACCTATATAAGCATAACTTGTGGCCTGTACATGTAAACCAGAGTTTATGTGCTGGTGTTCAGCACACCAGGAATCATAATATTATCTTCAAGATGCACACCCACCATTTAGCTGTCTGTCACTCTTTTATTGATGACATTTATTTATTGTATTTGTAGCCTGGTTATTTAACTGAGGGTCCTTTTTCAGCAGTGTTAAAGAGAACAGTTCTAATCATACACAAGTGCTGTAAAATCAATAGAAGAAATTAAAACTAAGGAACTGGAATACCATGGGGGAAAATAATTTGCAACATTCATCCTAGTCAAATGTGAAGAATAGCAATAGTAGAAATTACCAGTTTAGAAAATAAGAGCAATTGTGAGTAACAAGAACAGGTATGTTCATCACGTGGCAAATAGTTAGCAATTAGATTAAGAAGTAAAAATAAAACCTTGCTTACAAATACTTGCTGCACATAAATTATTGACCAAGATTTTTTATTATATAAACACATTCTCCTCCAATTTAAAACTACAAAAAAAAAACAAAAGATGCAGTTTATGTACTCATGTCAGGGTATGGGGCAGAAATCAAGAATCAGGGTAATATAAATGCTATGAAGTCAGGTAATGTCAGTGCCATAACTGTAAGATTAATTTGTATGGATCCAGATTTTATAAAACTACTGTTACATTCATAATAACATTGTAAACAGTGAGGGAGTTCTACTGTCTAGCACAATCAAGCCATATAAGCAATTTCTATCACAGTTTCTGCAATGCAGTGAAGCTAAGAGGGACAAATAATGCAGTAAAATTCAAAAGAGCGGGTATGCTATTTGAGGCAGGTTAATAGTGATGTACTATTATGCTTGTGCATAAGTTTAAAGACAATGGTGCAGATTCAATAAAGCCTGCATAGCTCTCTAAAACTGTGTGTGCATCAGAGTGGGATGCCCTCATGGTAGCGTGCCAATTTGTATTCAGTAAGTGGCTCTACACCCCATGTAGAGCTGTGAAAACACAGTAAACATCATGGCATGCTAAATATAGCATAAGCAGCTGAACTGTACACAGAAAGAATATTAAGGGCTCCTGTTGCTCTTCTACATGTGTACATGCAACAGGCACATGTCTATGCTACTGCTGCTAATACACATCAGCCAATAAGGAGAAGGGTGTTTACCTTTTCATGGTCTGCATTTGGTGGAAATTGTAGAGCACTACAGGGTGAATAGAGACACACTACAGGAACTCTGCAACCTCTGTCATCCACAACTGAAAGCAAGGGCAAACCAAGGGGAACCAATACATTTGGAGACTAAGGTATGTGTAGCACTTAGAATATTAGCTACAGGAACCTCCCAGAAACCAACAGGGGATATGCTGGGGGTGTCACAGGCATCAGCATCTACGATCCTCCATCAGTTCTTGATTGCTGTGCTACACCATGTCAGTGACTACATACATTTTCCCCATACATCTGAGGACAGAGCTACAGCTATGCAGGATTTCTACCCTGTAGCACACTTTCCTGAAGTCCTGGTTGCCACAGACTGCAAGTACATTAAGATCAAAGCACCACCAGAACAGAGAAGGGTCTATATAAACATAAAGGTCTTCCACTCCATTATCTGCCAGGTCATGTGTAACACTAAAGAAATCATCCTGAATGTGTGTGTTGGCAACCCTGGCAGTTACCACAACTCCCATATCTTGCGCAGCTCTCAACTCTCTCTTTCAAGGTTTTTTGGGGTGGTTATCCCAGAAGGTGATTCAGGGTATTCACTTGAATCCTGGCTGATGGCGCCCATCAGAAATGCACACACACCCAGTGAAGAATGCTATAATGAGGCACATGCTGAAACAAAAAATATCATAGAGTGTGTGTTTGGGCTGCTGAAGTCACAGTTCCAGTGCATAGATGCATCAGGAACAGCCCTGCAGTACAATCCCCATACTTGTGCTGAAATGTTCACTGTCAGTGCTACCCTTCACACTATTATCCTGAAAAAATAGCTTCAACAGAAACACCAAGGGGAAGGAGCACACATCCCACCACCACTGGTAAGGTCAGCACCACCACACAGGTGAGGAGTCAGGGGGGAGCCACCAGCCACAGTGGATGTAGGTGTGCTCAATATGCCCTCACCCTGGTCAAGAGACAATGGGTAGCACACACGTTCACCATTTATGGGAGTACAACTTTCATCCTACGCACATACATACAGTAAAATTGATGCCAGACAATGCTCACAACCTTTACTTACCCAAGTAATGGCTGTGTACTCCTAGCATTACAGCCCCAAATTAAAACACTTGTAACTGCTGGACTATAAAGGTAAGTGATGAATCTGGAATAGGAAAATAAATGGCTAAGAACACAAATGAATGGCAGATACTTGCATACTGTTACTTGCTAATGTCCCTGAGTAGAAGGTGGGTGATTTTTACAGCAATGACATCAATATGTGACAGGACTTAATGATGTCATTAGATGTGTTCTCTATCAACTAATAGGTCGCATGCATCAAAAATACACAATACAAAAACCTGTAAGAAACCAGCACAATTTTAAAAAGAGCATAAAAAACACATGTATACTAAGCACTCAGTGCGTATGCACCCTGTGCATCAGACAAAAGACTTGTATCCTTGAATTGAAAAGATAGAATCAAGGATATGGCACAGTTATCATCATTTGCACAAGGAGTTGTTTTTTGGGGGCGGGGGGGCAACAGACCAAGGCTGACACAAAAGGTAGTGAGTGCGTGTAAGTAAGAAAGACACGCAGGCATAAATTTAGATACATTATCAAATGGTCACTGAGACAGAATTAGCTGTAAGTCTCATGAATGACCCAAGTACTGTTATGTGTGTGTGCCTGTATCAGCATCGGTATCAAGGTGAAATTTGTGTGTGAGTGTCTGCAAGAACACAGCCAAGTTCTGTGCTAGCTCTGTTTCCTAGCATGTCAGACAGGTGTGAGCCATACAGGGTAGAGGTAACAGATCATTGTTGTCACCCGCAACCACAATAACTGGCTCTGCCAGGAGTTGCACTGGCATGTCCATGCCCATGGTCAAATGTGCTGCTGCTACCTGAATGTGACTGATGTCTGCTGGACAAGCTGTCCTCATGAGTACATCCAGGACAATGTCCCTATGGCCTATTACTTCTGGGTGTGGACACCTCAATCACTGTTGCTGCAGTGGAAGTAGTGCCACCATGGGAGCAAGATCACATTAGTTAACATCGGATTATGCTGCTGGCCTACATCCACATAGATGCTGTACCCCACTCTCAGCAGATGTTCCATCACAGACACTGCATGTTCCATCATGTCATTCACCCAATCCACCGAATTGGCCACACAGCAGAGGCAGTCATGCACATCAGCCTGTACCACATCAACAACTCTAAGCATGTCCTTGGAGGCCCTAGTGGAACATGCCTGAGCCTCCATAACTGCCTTAAACATACGTACAGTGGCAAGTAATGACACACCAGGATCAGGTGGAGGGTGGACAGCAAGCCTCCTCCAAGCACCCCTAACAACCCTCTGGCATGGCACCTCACTCACACATGGGCTACAGCCTGGTTTAAGGGTGAAAGCGCTTAGTCAATGGTTTCCTTTGCACCATGTATTTTGACATTTTTAACTTTTGGCCTTTTTTTTTTTTGTTTGTTTTCTTTTAAATAAAGTTGTGTTTCGCCATTACATGAACCATTTTTCTGTTTGTTTTCATTGGTGATTATTCATTTGATGGTTTGTGACTCTGTGGTTCTTATGCGTGAGTTTTTTTTCTTCTTCTTCAACTGAGAGAAAAATAAAAAATAGAACTGTTAAGCCACGTCCTCCTATGAGTGTCATTAAAAGTAATACAGGAGAAAAATAAAACTATTTAGCCACTTGGCTGACACGTCCATCCACAGCCCATGTATAATGAACAAGTGTGTCATTAAGTCTATTAATTTATCAATAAGTTCATACAAAAATCCACAGGAAGTTTTACTTACATTTTTCTATATTTTACTATTCAAGCAAATCTTAAAACTTGCCATATGTAAGCTTACCTGGAAGCTCCTCCTGGGACATAGCTGTCCTCCCAGATACATCAGCACCAACATAAATCACATGTTGTTGTGCAGTTTCCACTGTGCTGTCTGGATCTCTGACAGTGGACAGGAACTCTTCCTTTGGTGTCAGTACTGGCTTGGTAGCAGCCCCCCCCCCTTTAGCAGCTGCTGTCCTTCGGGCTGATGAAATAATATCAGTGGCCCTATGATGTACCTGATCATAAGTCCTGGTGTGACCCCCTACTGCAATGACATCATTCACTAACTGGTTCCAAATCTGTATTCTGGCAGCCATATATCCACATCATCTCTGAAGCAAAAAGGTGCCATGGCACCTGAATGCCTTCACTATTACATCATTTTCATATTCACTAAAAGAGGGTTTACATGGATTTGAATGCTTGGATACCATAATTCTATGTGACATAAAACAGAGAAGGGTACAACACGCAAATATCGCATAAGTAAATTCCTGCTTATATACACATATTTTCCAACATTAAGCAGTGGAAACACATATTTCAGTTATTAAAATTGAAGCTTATGAGGTTATACCACATCACACTCCACACAAACCAATGTTTGCTCCAAAACAAGGAATACCACTTTAGAAACATATTGTTTCCCACTGAAATAATAGGATGACTACATACTTTCAAGAGAAAACCTCTCAAAACACAAATTTTATTGGGGCAACACACAAATGGCTACCCCACCCCTAAAGCAACAAGCAAATGAAAGTTTGTACAAAGAATACCACATAAATCAATTGTTATATATGCTTTCAACACAACTCTCACAATGTGTACACATTTACAACAGAAAAGTAAATTTTATATGATTGACGGTCACCTCTCCCTGTGCCCACCACTCCCCTGGAGATGTCACTGGGCCATCTAAGAAGCATAACATCCTGTAACATTCACACAGTACATTATATTTCCTTGAAATAATATAGAAGATTGTAAGATAATTTTTAACAGTAACACTTGTGATGAAAGTTAATAACCTGTCTATCTGAGAAATGTAAGCTGCCAAAAATGCCTATGCCAACAGTGAACTGTAAGATGGGCAAACAGATAAAAGTTCCATTTTCTACTGTAAATATATATATATATATATATATATATATATATATATATATATATATATAATTTGTTTTGAAACATGTTACAAAATCTTGACTGTGCTTGAAAACTACAGTCATACCTTAGCAAGACTAGAAGCTTTCTCTGCAGATAAATCAAAAGGAATAGCAATCTTCTGTTTCCTCCAAATACATGTCTCCCACTTTCAAGTTTGCTAGCTATGCAGTTACCTCTTTATAGTGTAGATTCAGGCCTCTGAGCACTGTGAAGATGCAAATGAGGTTTGAACTCATTGGAATTGCTGAATACCAAACTTCTGACTTTGTGTAGCAATACAGTGTAGGTAGGCACTTCCTCGCTGTTAGTTGTTAATGGATTGCAACTGTGAATGATTGGTGGGAGGGAGAAGGAAGACACAACAGCAATTCAGGCTACCTTATCTGCATTGGGTGTGTCACCCAGAATACACTTAAAAAGTGTGGAAGTAACTTTAGCAAGCTTTTTAATAGAAGTAAACAGTGCACAGTCATCATTTTTGTTCACTAATAGCCAAACTCTCCTGCCTTTGCTGAAAAATGTTTTTCATGCCATACATGTAAAGGACAATAATATAAAATGCACTATAGACTGCATGTCTGATAGTATGGCACAGATAAGAGAAGGATGAACACAATATAAAAAGAAGGCAGAGTTGCATTGGTGCATAGTCATAAATGGTTGTGTGATCACTAATTGCACTAAATACATAAGCCACACGTACAAATAAATGACAGTGTACAAATGTATATGTCTTGTTAATAATGTGAAGGAAATGGGAACTGCTTGCATGCACATGATTTGCTGTATTGCTGAAAAGCTGTTTCTGTGGCAAGGAGAGAGTTAAGACACTCCTAGTGTGTTTTGTAAGTTCATTGGTACGATAGTTCAAATCCAGAGTTGTGTAAAATCTGTAATATGTGTTAAAATGTATTTTGTAATTTTTTTTCTTTTTTTTAATATTAATATTTGCATGGCACACAGCTTAGTGCAAATAGAGTGAAATGGATAAGTATTTTAAAATGAATGGAAGTTTCTTATTTCATAATGACAGCATAAATTAGAGCTTTGAGTTAATTGTGTGTATAGCACACCTAGTAAACACGATGAAGAACACAGTACATAGGATATGTCAGTCATAGTTCAGGTCCCACATTTTTCTTTTAATGACAAAATTAATAAACACTTTTTACAATAATAATACATGTTGAGCTTTGCTTGTCTCATCTCATGTTGCTCACCTATGTGCAAGCATGGCGTAATGCCACAGAAAATAAGGAGACATTGTCAATTTCAAAAAGATACATTCCCTGGGATTACGCAAGCAGCTGTGCAGGAATAAGTTATTCCTGCATGGCAGGGACCATTCCTGTTCATCATGGCAGCTCGCCATGCATATGTATGAAGGCACACTGCCGTGCTCCAAAAACGCACATGATTCTGTGTACAGGCGCAGAGGGTGTGTGTGAGACCAGAGCTCTCACAATATACATGCCCTCTGCACTCCAGAATTGCCTTTCGGCAATTTAAAATGAGCGATAATGCTCGTAACACCCCCAACCCATCAGGATAAAAAAATCTAGTCAAAGCCATAAGGGACAATCATCCCTACCAAGACAAATGTTGTCAGAATATCACATGTAGCATAAGCACATAACGCACACCTCCCAGCCCATCAGAGTAAGGAATGTTGACAAAGCCAAAAGAGACAATCATCCCACAAAGCAGAAAGTTGATAAAATAACATGTTCGACATTAGCAGGGATATTCTGAAGGGTACAAATAAAATAATATGACAGATATTTTTTTTTATAAATGAGATAAAGTTTAAGCGTAGCTGTGCAGGTGTGCCCATTGCTTAGCTACACTTAGTCTGGATTAAACAGTACAAGACGTTAAATAGCAAAAGACATCCAGCATAATCAATATTTCAATAGTGTAGATGGAAGCTGCGGTGGTACAGCGGTAGCATTGTTGCCTCACAGCAAGAGGTTCTCCTGTTCGATTCATGACTGGAGTGACTTCTGTGTGGAGTCTGCATGTCCTCCCCGGGGTCGAGTGGCCTCCGAAGACATGCGTGAATGGGCATGCCTTTGTTGAAGGTTGGGCATTGGGCTGGCAACTCGGCACCATAAAAAAAAATCTACTGCCAATCAGTAGTGCACCGGAGTTCGGCTGTGGCAACCCCTAACCGGAAAAAGCCAAAAAGACTCAAAAGTGGTTAGGCCATATGCTTTGTAAGCAGCCATTCCCAGTTCAATACCAATTTGCATTTTACATGTGAAAGCAGTACATAAACATTTATTTTTATAATTAGCTACTAAGTAACATATATTTGTTAACCAGAGTACTGTATTAGAGCCAGATGTGAGGTGTCAGTTTAATAAAGTTGTGAAACCCCCATATAAACACAAGTGCCCCATACAGTATAGTCACACATGAATAAATGTAATGAAAGCACACTGGGAGACGTCAAGGACAGTAAGCAAATTTGTAATATGTAATGAATGATGAATCAATGCCATACAGCAGATAGTCTATAAAATGAAAAGTAAGCAATGCTAAGCATTGCACAGCTCTGCTTACCAGGTGTAAGCATTGTGTAAATATGACTACTAAGCAATGAGTAGCCTAGCTAAGTGGATTTGCCCATTGGTAAGCAGTGCTGAACCTGCCCCTTTAAGCACTGCCAACCTTAGATAAGCAGGTTTGCCCATAGCTTAGCTTAGCTCAGCATATTCAAAACCATCCAATCACAGCAAAGGGTGGGAAATCGGCCGTATTTAAACCCCAGAGGTGGGAATACAGTTCATAACTGGTTGCAGTTTCCCACTGTAGGCAGTATGGCAGGCGTTGGTGAGGGCATGCACTTCCATGCGCAGTGCTGGGACATACATGAGTCCAAGGTCATGGTAGGACTCCTGGTACAAAACCATGATGAGAGACTGGTGCAGGGCCAGTACCAAGGTTCCCAATATAAAGCTGAAGCCTGGGATCATCTCACCCATGATCTCACCAGTGCCACTGGGATCCCTCGGACTGGTGAGCAGGTCTGGCACCACTATGCCAACTTGAAGCAGAGAAAGAGGGAGCTCTTGGATGAGTGGGTCCAAAAAGCAAGGCAGAGGGGTTATGTCCCAGCAGTGTGCAAGTACTCATACCAATAACTGTTTACTAATGTCCAGCCTGTGTATATGATGGATAGGTATGCCTTAATATTTCTCTATTTCCCTTATAGCTGCAGCTGAGTGAGCTGTGAATCAGGAACCCCATGCTAGTAGGTTGCAAAGGCTGTGTTGCGAGGCTGGTGAGTAACAATCCTGTTTGTAGTAGTCATAGCAAATAAATATACAGTAGTAGAAAGTCACCTGGCAGTATGAAAACTGTGTATGGGTTGTACTGAATAAACCAGACAATATGACAGTAATTGTCCCATATAGATCATATTTAAATAAAACTGTAACTACCTGGCAATGAAGTTCTAAATCCTGGACTGGTTGTGTTTACTCTGGTATTGTATGACATTTATTGTTGCATTCTCTGAATAGTAATGTTGTGTTAACCACTGTTATCCACACTGTCCTACATAAAAAATGTCTAGGAATGTCCGTATAAGACTGTTGTAAGTACAAGATCAGATTATACAACCAGGAGAGACTTAGACAGAAAACACTGAAGAGGTAGACAGCAATATCCAAATAACACACTTTGATGAAATTTAAATTGTTGTATTTTTAGCAGACACAGCCATGGTTCGAATCCTGCAGTGGTAGTAAGCTGTATGCGTAATCATACCTCTCAACTGTACACATTTTTTCAGACTGTCCAGATAATTGGCTCATATTTTCTGCCTGTTCCTCTGTCCCACTGACAAATCAGTAGGATGATCTCAGAATTGTAGTCACTAAGTAATGACATACATTTGATTTTCAGACCACAAAACCTTCAGAAAATGTATATTAAAACAAATCCTGTCATTCTAGCAGCTCTCTAAGTTTATGAGAGCAATATTCAAAATGTGTCGCAATTTGTACCCCCATGTTGTCAAGCGTTGTCCAGAGTTTGTGCATTAACAGATTGAGAGTTATGTGCACAATATTAACTAGGAGTCTGGGAATATGTGTAGAAACAGTCAGGTAGTGTTAAACATTCCCTCCACAGGTCTGTCAGATAAGAAAACTGTAACTGCCTGCCAATAAAGATTTAAATCCTGGACTGGTAGTGTTTACTCTGGTATTGTATGGCCTGATATGTAGCATTCAGTAACATCGGATATCAGAATAGTACTGTTGTGTCAACCACTGTTTCTCACACTGTGTTACATAAAAATATGTCTAGGAATATCTGCATAAGACTGTTGTAATTACAAGGTCAAATTGTACAACCAAGAGAGACTTAGAAAACACCAAAGGAATAAACAGCAATATCCAAATAGCACACTCTGATGAAACTTAAATTACAGTAATTTTAGCAAGCACAACCATGGTTCAAATCCTGGGAGTGGTAGTAAGCTGTATGCATAATCTTACCTCTCAACTGTACAGTTTTTTTCAGAATGTCCAGATAATTGGCTCATATTTTCTGCCTGTTCCTCTGCCCCCCTGGCAAATCAGTGGGATGATCTCAGAATTGTAGTCACTAAATAATGACATACATTTGATTTTCATACCACAAAACCTTCAGAAAATGTATATTAAAACAAACCCTGTCACTCTAGCAACTCTCCAAGTTTATGAGAGCATCATGTGTCAAAATTTGTACCCCCATGTTGTCAAGCTTTGTCCAGAGTGTGTACATTAATAGATTGAGAGGTATGTGCACAATATTAACCAGGAGTCTGGGAATATGTGTAGGAACAGTCAGGTAGTGTTAACAAACACTCCCCCACAGGTCTGTCAGATAAGAAAACTGTAACTGCCTGCCAATAAAGATTTAAATCCTGGACTGGTAGTGTTTACTGTAGTATTGTATAGCCTGACATGTAGCATTCAGTAACATCTGATATCAGAATAGTACTGTTGTGTTAACCACTGTTTCTTACACTGCACTACATAAAAATATGTCTAGGAATGTCTATATAAGACTGGTGTAATTACAAGGTCAGATTGTACAACCAAGAGAGACTTAGACAGAAAACACCAAAGGAGTAGACAGCCATATCCAAATAGCACACTCTGCTGAAAATTAAATTATTGTATTTATAGCAGACACAGCCATGGTTCGAATCCTGGGAGTGGTAAAAAGCTGTATGCATAATCATACCTCTCAACTGTACACACTTTTTCAGAATGTCCAGATAATTGGCTCATATTTTCTGCCTGTTCCTCTGTCCCCCGGGCAAATCAGTGTGATAATCTCAGAATTGTAGTCACTAAATAATGACATACATTTGATTTTCAGGCCTCAAAACCTTCAGAAAATGTATATTAAAACAAATCATGTCACTCTAGCAAGTCTCCAAGTTTATGAGAGTAATTATCAAAATATGTCCCTATTTGTACCCCATTGTTGTCAAGCTTTGTCCAGAGTGTGCGCATTAAGAGATTGAGAGGTATGTGCAGAATATTAACTCGGAATCTGGGAATATGTGTAGAAACAGTCAGGTAGTGTTAACAAACATTCCCTCCATAGGTCTACCAGGTAAAAGATGTAGAATTTAGCTATAAGATAGTTGAAGTATACACTGTCTAGAAACATACCACTGCCCAAACCAAGGCCATAGGGTATTGTAATAATACCTGTACAGTAATGATTAGAGTACTAATCATTAAAGTTGTGAGTACTACAAGGATATATAAGTTGTTAATTGACATCTCTCCCCCCCCCCCACCATATCTGCAACAATAATCTAAACACACAAATCAATGCGTATGTTTACACCAAACCTACTATTGGGACATATGTCCTATTGTTCAATAAATATTGAAATATGTTTCTATTAATTTTCCATGTTGAAATACTATAATTGGTGGCCTGTTGCTATCAACGTAACCTGCATGTCATTGTAATGGCCACTGTGGTTCCATATATGCATGTGTTCTGTTTGCTATACAACTGTTCCAAATCTGGTGTTTTGGGTTAATGGGAATATCTATGCATGCTGTTATAACTAATCCTGGATTGTGTTGACTATTACTAACCCACATATGTTTTAAAACTGCAACACCATAGCACAATTGGGAAGGCCGGTCCCAGCAGACCCACCCCTCCCACCTCATGTGGCCATGGCAACAGGCCCCAGCATGTCTGGGACCCAACCCGGGACTTCCTCATCCGCTAGTCCTGCACCACCTTTGAGTGGAACTGCCTCAGGGGATGGGGCTCATCCCCCCCCGGGAGTGGATGCTGGCAGGATCCTGTCACCTGAAGTCAGTCTGAGGATTGGTGCGTAGCGAGCTCTAAAGGGAGTTTGGAGATCTGATACACCAGCTTGAGGACCGTGTGATGCATTTAAAGGGTCAGCCTGCCGCTCCTGCTCAGCTCCCAGCACAGCCACCTTTGGGGCCATGAAGGTACAGTGGTGACTGCCCATGGGGGGGATCTCAGTCCCACTTTTTCCATTTGGGGGCTCATGGGCTTCCAATTTCCAAACACCCCTCCCTGTCCAAGGTGTTTACCCCCCTCATGTGTCATATACCACAACTCTATACTGTCATGTCTGTCTTGCCTGTCTTCTTACCCAAACTACCTCCCCAAATATACCTACTATCCTTCCCCAATATCCCACTCTCACCTTAAAAAAAAAAGAGAAATCTGTTCCCAAAAAAAATTTCGCCCCATACATAGCTGTCCATTTTGCACACTTGTCCACTGGACACATGTAATCTGGTCTAATTGGCTTCACAACACATTATTGATGTCCTCACCCCTGTCTCCAGGGTTTGAGTGTCCAAATATACCACCAAATTCAGTCTATATGCAAAGCTGTTGCTGTAGAAGAAATGGACAGCTATAGACCTTCCCTACACCTGTCCTCCACATCCCTAGCTAGTTTCCCTATTGTCTTTCCCTCTGTGTGCCCCCTTTTCACCACTTTCCTATCACCCCTTTTTCTTTTCTTTTAAAGAAATTAGCACGGGGCAAGAGGGAATAATCACTTTTAAGGAGTAATAAGTGGGTTTAAGCCTGTTTGCCTGGTGCTAAGCAATGCCTACATAGATTAAGTACTTTCAGGGTAACTGTCTGTAAGCTTATTTAACCGTAGGTTAGCATTGCTTACTGCCCCGCAAACTCTCACAAACCTGCTAACAACTGCTTAAAAGTGTCTTAATCATTCTGTATTCAAACGACAGCCCTTGTTCTGCTCATCAACAAAATAATCAGCCCTTGTAAGTCTCGAACGCAGGACCCTACACACCCTACCTACACCGATTTACCACTATAAGTGTGATGTTTTCTCAAACATATGCAGCACAGTCATTCAACAGTAGAGCAAATGTATTTATTTATGCAGTTGTATGTATATGTATATATATATATATATATATATATATATATATATATATATATATATATATATATATATAGATATATATATGCAGACATACATGTCTATATATGTGTGTGTGTGTGTGTGTGTGTGTGTGTGTATATATATATATATATATATATATATATATATATATATATATATAAAATTGATATATATATATATATATATATATATATATGTGTGTGTGTGTGTGTGTGTGTGTGTGTGGATCTACCTCAGAAGATCGACAGACCATTTGATAGAAATTCATTTGGTCAACTGTTCATTTAGCCGAAAACCAGTATTCAAGGCACATAACAGGGATTTGTCCCTCTCTCCAATGTTGTGCGACCCTGGAGTTGGTATATATAGTTAGGGGGTGAGGGGGGCACAGCCTCACACATTAGCAGATGTTGGGGGCAAAGCCCCCACCTATTTTCATTTAAAATGTGTAGTTGTTGTATTTTCATGTTTTTAAACAGTAATAGGTGGGGGGCTTCGCCCCCACACCCCCCAATGTGGGGGGCTGTACCCTCCACACCCCCCCAACTATATATACCAACTCCAGGGTCACACAATATTGGGGAGGGGCAAATCCCTGTTATGTGCCTTAAATAGTGGTTTTCGACCAAATGAGCTGTCGACCAAATGAATGTCAATCAAATGGTCTATCAATCTTCTGAGGTAGACCCTATATATATATATATATATATATGTGTCTCTGTGTGTGTATATATATATATATATATATATATATATATATATATATATATATGTGTGTGTGTGTGTGTGTGTGTGTGTGTGTGTGTGTGTGTGTGTGTGTGTGTGTGTGTGTGTGTGTGTGTGTGTGTGTGTGTGTGTGTATTGCATTCGCACATTGGATCCACACTCTGAGCCTCTCACTGCAAAACATCTGACCAAAGGCACTGTTAATGTGGTGAAGAAGCCCAAAAAAGGGATCTGTTGTAATTATTGCCATTATCCTTTCCTCCACAGCTGAACTGATCTCCCTTGCAACACAACAACCAACACTTACAAGGCTTGAACCCAGGACCCTGCACAACAGAGTCACAACAAGTTACCAGTAAGCCATCTCAGCTGTAAGATATCAGGATGATTTCTCTAACATATCATGCAGAACAGTCAGTCTACCATAGGGAATGTACAATGTGGAAGCACTAGACATTCCAGTGATACACACACACACACACACACACACACACACACACACACACACACACACACACACACACACACACACACACATATATACATATACATACAGACACACACACACACATATATATATATATATATATATATATACACACACACACACACACACACACACACACACACACATATATATATATATATATATATATATGCAGATTTTATATAATGTATATGTATATATATATATATATATATATATATGTGTGTGTGTGTGTGTGTGTGTGTATACACATACATACACATATAAATCTATAAATACTTACAGATCTATGTAAAAGAGTATATATAGAGGGTGCACAGCATATCAAACAGCCATTATTCCTACAGTTGCCACCTTTTCAAATGGCCAGCATCTGCTTCTTTCCTACAAATGAGAATTATTGCATGAAACATATACCCATGCACAATGCAAAGGACAGGACACCACACACAAGTTTGCATACATAGAAATGTGTGTGTACTATTTCAGTTGTTCATGCCATTTCATATTGCAGTTATTTGTTTGAAATACATAATAACTGATTAATCTAACTCAAACAAAATATATGATACAGTAAACTGTAAAACATAGCATACTTTGCTGTCTAGGCTACAGCCTTCAATAGTACAACAGTAAAAAACACAATTGCCTTGAAGATAAGAATCAATCAACACGTCATTACAGATTTAGTTCAACAGCCTCCAATTACATTCTGTACTCAACCCCTAGGGGTAAAAGTATTAGTTGTCACAATGTAAATGTATCTGTTACATAACAATGCTTAAATTAAAATGTCACTATCACACTAACAAACAGCCCACCACTGTTCCCATGGTGAAATGTATGAAAATGTACAGCCATATACCTTAATGATTCTAATTACTGATATCCCTCACATGTTGTACCAGTCTAGGTTAAAAATATTTAATACCCCTCCCCCCATAAAATCTCTTACAAGGGCATATAACAGTGTTCTCCATACACTGACCTCCAGACTGTACAGGGTCACACATGTTTTGTCCAGCTGTAGCCCTCATCTATATAGGGACCCTACCCCATAATTTGTGTGGGAGTCCACAACATCACTGGAATGATAGCAGGAATGTCAGCACTAAATAATGATAGGCCATTACCTATCAACCTCTTACTGCATGACATCTGGACAAAGCCTGATATATAAGTGGAGGACAAAGGCTGAAACACAGGGCCATATTTGAAATATTGCTGTTATACACTGTGAAAGTTGCTGGTGTTACAGGATTGGTTGCAACATACCCTTACTCAGAAATATGAAGTCAGAATCACAAATGGATGTTGCCATGTACTGATAGCAATCAACAGAGAGAATGCCACTGATACATCAGGGACAAGACCTGTGTGGGGAACAGACAAAACATAACAACCAATCCTCTGGCCATCATGTGGATAGGCCCACAGTTGAGAACTATGCAGACAGACTGCATTCCATGCAAAACTAGCATATACACACAAACCCTGTAAAACTAGCAGTATTCAATGCATATAACAGCAATACTCACACACTGTCACTAGGTCTGGAACCTTATACAAACATGTAGTTGGCCTGTGTTCACAAGTCCTGTTGTAAGAGGTATTGCTACCTGCTGTCTGTAACACCGCTGCCCACACATAGGAAGGATGTCTTCTATACAGGAAGGATAAAGGGACAACACCCACATGATGTAGTCTTTTATAGTAGTGGGTTGCTATGACATTGGCTATTGGAAGAAATACACAGCTGGCTGCATGCAATTAGCAAGTGGGGAACATCAATTGGTGCAGAGGCCATCACCTGATCATGAGCATCACGTACAAAAGCCATGCTGCAACCTATACAAACCAGCTCAATCTCTGTAGTGGAGAAAGAGAGAGAGAGAAAAAGCAAAAACAAAAATAATACTAAAAAAAAAAAAAAAAAAAAAAACAAGGAAGACATCCAAATGGTACACAGAAGAGAACAAAATAATAAAACAGGTATGTGAAACATGTCAGCATGTAATTGAATGTAGTACTTGGTCTGTAATAATGGGAAAGATGATGTTGAAAGATTGTGACATCAAGACATGCTGTAATGATGTCCTGCTGATCAACTACTATGGACATAGCATCTGGCCCTGTGGGCAGTGGGCCATACCTGTCAATTGTGCAGATCAGCACAGAATGCCAAGATGTAAGCTATCATAGCATTTGTTCTGTTCTTCCAAACATTTATATTAGTCTGGCAAATAGATGAAGGTGGAAATAATGAAGTCATGACAGACACATGAGTTTCAGATTCCACCACCTTCAGAATAGTCAAGGTAATGTGAACTGTATCATGCATAAACTTCATAGGTTTGTAATAGGCTTATCTACAATCTGTCCCTATATATCCCCCCCTAATTTTTGGCTGTGTCCACATGTGACACTCTTCTGTTTTGTAGCAAGGCAGAACAGTGCAGTTGTGGAGGAAGGAACTTCAGAGTGTGGATCCAATGTCTGAATGCACTCCATATAGATATATATAGCTATCTATCTATATATATATATATATATATATATATATATATATATATATATATATATATACATTTTCCCTACTGTTGAATGACTGTGCTGCATGATATGTTTGAGAAATCATTACACATATCTGCAGTTCAGGTGGCATAGTGGTAAATACCTGTGGCTATGGTGTGCAGGGTCCTGGGTTAGACACTTGCAAGGGCTGATAATTTTTTTCTGGGCAGAACAAGAGTTGTTAGATACAGAATAATTAAGGCACCTTTAAGCAGTTGTATGTGTTGTGAAATGGACAGTTATTTATGGTGTGAAACTCTTTTTGGGAACAGACTGTCCTTTTTTAAGGTTAGAGTGGGATGTTGGGGAAGGATAGTAGGTATATTTGGGGAGGTAGGTTAGGTTGGAAGACAGACAAGACAGCATACAGGGGCGGTATATGACACATGTGGGGGGTAAACACCTTGGACGGGGAGGGGTGTTTGGAAATCGGATCCCATGAGTCCCCAAATGGAAACAGTGGGACTGAGGTCCCCACCCATGGGCAGTCACCACTGCACCTTCACGGCCCTGAAGGTGGCTGTGCTGGGGGCTGAGCAGGTGGGGCAGGTTGACCCTCCATTTGTGCCATGAGGCCCTCAAGCTGGCATAGCAGATCTCCCAATTCTCTGTGGAGCTCCCTATGCACCAGACCCTGGACCTGACTTCAGGCAACAAGATCCTGTCCATGCCCACTCCTGGGGGGGACGAGCTCCATCCCCTGAAGTATTTCTACCTGAAGGTAGTGCAGGACCAGTGGATGAGGTGGTCCCAGGGTGGTTCTCAGACGTGCTGTGGCCCGGTGCCCCAGCCATTTGAGGTGGGAGTGGTGGATCTGCTGTTAACAGCCTTCCCAAACATGCTATTGTGTTGCAGTTTTAGAACATATGTGGGTTAGTAATAGTCAACACAATCCAGAATTAGTTATAACAGCATGCATAGATATTCCCATTAAGCCAAAACACCAGATTTGGAACAGTTGCATAGCAAACAGAACACATGCATAAATGGAACCACAGTGGCCATTACAATGGCATGTAGATTACATTGAGGGCAACAGGCCACCAATGATAGTATTTCAACATGGAACATTAATAGAAACACATTTCAATATTTGTTGAACAATAGGATATATGTCCCAGCAGTAGGTTTGGTGTAAACAGACCCATTGATTTGTGTGTTTAGATTATTGTTGCAGATATGGTGGTGGGGAGATGTCAATTAACAACTATAATATCCTTGCAGTATGAGGTCTTCTATCTTTTTTTCCTGTTTATGTCTTCCAGGTACAATATCCCATGAACAGTTTCTGCATATACACCCCAGGGAAATGATGTCATCATAAACTTCATTGTACTACATCACGGAACCCTATTTTGATGCAGGGCCCATGATCTGCAGGAGAGGACCACCCTGGGGCATTAGCTTGTCCACAGGGTAAATGATGTCAGCCTGCATAACCGCAGTTATGAGCAGGTGCGACATTGTTGCACTGATCTCATCTGCCAAGCCCATCAGAGTGCTGCTGCAGTTAGGAGTGACCAGTTAGCCACAGGTTGAGGTCATGCCATTCAGCCTCCACTGACACATCCCCAGGAGCTCCTCACCAGCCTTGGGGCACCCACCCACCAGCCAAGCCAGTAACCCAAAGATAACTTTGTGGAGGTGGGTGCCACCCATACAATGGATGAGGACCATGCAGGTAAGGCCCCAGGGCACATTAGTAGACCACTGTTGCTTATCCATCTTCATCTGTAAAGTATCTTCATTTATATGTCAGATAACATAGTCTGTTGCTGCAGTGTAGTAATGAACAGATGTGCATAATCTCTAGTATTGTGGGTTTGTACTGTTGATGTACTGAAATGCTGCTACCACCCTGTAACAATGCCACAGGTGTGGCTACTGACATTACATCTCTCACACAACTATGTAGGTCCCTCTGGTAAATAACTGGGGCAGCAGCCTGTAACTGGTGAGTATGGAGTTGTTTTTTTTCAGGTTTGCCAATACACCGGCCATGTTATGGCCATGGTATTTACCATGCACACATTTAACACACCTATCTATAATGCATGCTGTACATGTTCACTTATTGTTGCTTTTAAATGCACTGCATCACAGTGGTTACTATGGTGGCATATCTGAAGGGTATGTAAGAGTTCAGCAGTATACCTAACAACCTGTCAGTGCAAGATGTGTGGACAGAGATGAACATAATGGTGGGACAAATGGCCTACAGTAGGGACATGTCTGAAACATTACCCTTATACAGTGGCTACAACAGTGTATACATCACTATTACAATGGCAACTGTTCCTGATCTACACAACGGCAAATCACAATACCACATTCCATACCTTTTACAATATGTAATGTGATCCTAACATGAGCAATGATTGTGTAATATGGAATCTTATGTTAGGACAGCAAATATGGGGAATACATACCTTAAAAAACACTGGAAGCATATGTGAGCACATACTTCACATAACATATTTTGGAAGCAGCTTTTGAGGTACTGACAGCATTCACGCTTCTTGAGTACACACCTTCCATCAAGTACAGGGCCTCAATGTCACACCAAATAATGGTCTGCATTCCAGGAAGTATGTCCATGACATTTGCCCACTCACCTGCAACAGAGGCAGCCATGGCTTGCACACATCTTACAAACCATGGAATGGATCCCATATCCGAAAGGTATCACTCAGGAGTGAGAGAAGTAGCCTTACTTCACCATTGCATATACCATGGCAAACAATGCAGACAGTCATGTATGTGACTATGAAGTATGGGACAACATTAAAGTAGAAAATAAACAGATGCTCATCCAAGACAGATGACAGCAGATGTTGCAAACTTGTCATGGAGGCTGCCCAGAAACATGCAGCAACACTGAGGGACTTGCAGGAATATCTACCAAGTACTGCCTGTGCAGTACCTGTGTCGACAATTGCCTGGAATCTGTGTAAGTGTGGCCTATGAGTTAGGGTAATCAGATGGAAGAGTTGTTCCACAGGAAATATCATCCAGGGCTCTCTACAAGTAGCATATGCATAACATCATGTCTCCCAAAGGCATGTGTTGCAATGTGTAATGGTGTACTGAGACCAAGGCTAAAACCTACAGACAGTATTAATAAAGATACATGTGGTGCACAAGCAACACCTCACTCCACCTCAGGCCCACCATCCACAATTGTACCTTGCTGGTGCCAGTGTACACCTTTAGGTTTGCTGTTCATTAGCAGGAACTAGGCTGGTAGACATGGTGTTCTGAATTTGGAACACTGAAAAATGACACTCATGTGTGGCCCATAGCTGTCAAGCATCTGCAATAAGGCTGAGGATGGGAAGGGGTGTCATCCTGAAACATTGAACTGAAGCATACATCCAAAGCTCACTAAGAATGGCTGTATCTGAACACAGTCAAGGTCATGAATTGTGCCAGACATAACCCGGATTCCACAGCAATAGTGAAGGCACTGTGTGACCTCCAAGGGCTGTGCACATGAGCTGACCTTGCAATCTGGCAGAGTTGGGGGACATTTGTAGAGCAGAATGACCAAATAATGGCAAGTGAAGATGGGCCATGCTAGTATACCCCTTCCAGGAATAGTGACTGCTGTAGTTCACTTAACAGGTGCTGCAACAAACCATTGTGTTAAGGGTATGCACACTTATGCAACCCACATATTGTATGCATCTCAATCAGCAACTGCACGACTAACACATTTGTTTGATACTGCATTTGGTTGCACAGGTTATATGTCACATATCAAGTGTGTGTAATGTTAACATGTGCAGTATTGTGGCCCCATTGCATATCATGGAAGAGGCTGGCATGTCAACAAGGGTGTGTACACTCCTCATAACTACAGCAAGCATTGAAGATTGTCAGTGTAATCAGATTGTATTGCTCATACATGCACTGCTGATGATGAGATCTGCAAATCAGAGGTCGGGCATTAACTATTGACATCTGTCCTCATATCATCCCAGGTATGTGTCAGACAAACACAGAGGGGCTGAGAGCAAAAGAGAAAACATAACTGCCACATATACACATTCAGCAATGGTGTGTACACTCATGAGCTATGGTGCACAGTACATGCCAGGGTGCTGAACAGGTGCACAGCAGTACTGCGTACATGGGTGCAGTGTGTTCCAGAGGAAGGGGCATCACCTACTAACACAACTCATGCATCACAGAGATGTATAATGTTGGTAACAAGGATTGCGTATAGCTGCAGTGCATGCTGTTGAGTGCCATATGTCATGCATGTTGACTGTTGGGTAATGAGAGGTCTGTGTAATATCTTTGTGCCACCTCACCTGTAAGTGTGTGTGTGTGTGTGTGTGTGTGTGTGTGTGTGTGTGCGTGCGTGCGTGCGTGTGTGTGTGTGTGTGTGTGTGTGTGTGTGTGTGTGTGTGCGTGTAGAGGTAAGCAAAGATGTACAGGTCTTAAATTACATTTTTTGTTTTCCCCTCACAGGTGGCAAGATGGGTCAGCATCCCTCCTGCAGGCAAACTGATGTTAGTGTCCATACAGACTATGACAATGATGATAGGTATGGTGAGGCACAGGCTGGGTTGTCAAGGGCTAAAGCTGTGCCATCAATTGACATCCCACTTTTATCCACCCCATCCCCGCACACAGTAACAGTGCCTATACATACCCCATCACCAGTGGCCATAGATGAAGGACAGTTGATGGGTGGTGGCATGGGACAGGACAGTGTGGTGACTATGGCAAGTGTGTCTGTACACATTAGCCATAGCTGGATGACTGGCAAGGTACCACACAGGCAGATGTATGGGGGTGCTCATAGGAGGGCTGCTGGCCTTCATGCCCCTGGCAGAAGTGCCACAGCAGGTGTCACCAGATGCATGTTTCAGGCCATCATGGAGGCACAGGTATATATGGAATGTTACACCAGAGTCTGAGGCTCCAAAGAGCTTCTCATTCTGCTGTACTTGACAACATCCGTGATCTTGCAGGTGCCCACCATTATTTTGCAGAGGTCCTTGATAGACAGTTTGGTGAGATGTTGGGAATCCTTGATCATGTGGTGTCTGTGTTAGAGCATATGATGGGAGTAGGGAATGAGCCAAGTGGACATAGGTCAGCAACACCAACAGGTGGAGGTCTACATGGACGCGCAACCAGTCACATTCACTCCCATAGTAGCAGTACCAGTAGCAGCACTGTGGGGGGGGGTGCTGTCCACACCACAATGCAGCATGCCATGTGCACAAGGTCGTGGTCAGTCCCAACAGGGACACGGATCCAGCAGACATTTGTCATCATCAGGGGAGAGTAACATATCTGGGCATTCTACCTGGCAGTGCCTGTGGAACCCCTGGCAGGCACAGTTACTGTTTCTGTGGCCAGACATGGTGAACTGTACATCCTGCCATGTACAGTCTGCAGCTGTCCAACAAACCTATGTATAGGGCAGCCACATGGCAGAACTGTGTTCATACATATACACACACATCACCAACACAGCCAGGGCACCTCCATACCTACACACACCACATTTGCACAGTCCAATTGATAAAGAACCCCCTAACACACACATATGATGTCAACCAAATGGCTCAGCCTAGGTCTCTGGCAAACCCACAACACACACTGTGCATATGATGATATGTGTGCCACATCCCTGTCATCCATACCATCGATGCAGGGACATGCTAATATGGTTCTGATGCACAGGGTGAATGTACTAAGGTTTAGCAATGTAATGCTGTTTAACATGTTTTCAGCTGGAATGTTTAATGCTTACATGTCAGGGTGTGTAGCTGTCCAGCCATAATGCATTATAGCTGTTATTAACACTAACTGATTGTAGTCTCCATTCAGTTTGTGTTATAGGTGTCTATGTGTAATTAGGATGTTGGTCTGCTGTCATTTCCTACAAGGGGTATGGCACTGTGGTGACACATTGACTCTGTCATATCCTGGGTACAGCTGAATACAAGTAACAGGTCTGTATAACAGTTACTGCATGTGCCACATGGCTGATAGGTCTGAGGGGTGTATACAGGTGAGTGCATGGTGGCTGATGTCAGCAGCTCTTCTACAGTGGACACTGGTAAGTGTACTGGGTGGCACACACCAAATGTTTGTGAATAACACACACAAACACACACACACACACACACAGAGGCTTTTCTGTTGATGCAATACACAGAGAATACTGAACACATGGATGTACATAATTTTGCAGTGAACTCATTTTGCCATATGTAATTCCACCAAGACAAAATAGGCAAAACATCACATCTGTAAATAATCAGTCTGCCAGTTTAATGTCATTGACAATGGCACAGGCAGGGTATATGTCCTATTCCCCAATGTAGTGCAGTCCTGGAGTTGGTAAACATAGGTGTGCTGGTGTGGGTGGCACAGCCTTCCATTTTGGTGGGTGTGGGGTGGTGTAGAACCACACATAGTGTGATTAACAACTACTTAACCTGTTAACATAAACTGTACAGTATTACAGCAGACTAAGCGGGGGGATATGCACAACAATAACCCCAATTAAGCTGGCTGTACCCACAACAGCCACACCCAATGATATATACCAACTCCAGTATCACTGTACAGCTGTACATTGGGGAAGAGGGCATTTACACATCTACTACTAGTTTTGGTGGCATGAATTTCAACAAGATGATTCCTTTGAAATGTTAGCTTTTGCCAGTCATTTCTCAGACAAATGATCTCCTGGGACATGTATTTTCTGCACACTGAAGTAGATCCCTTCACATACACACACACACACACACACACACACACACACACACACACACACACACACACACACACACACACTTACTTGGCAACACTGAGAGTAGAACCCCTACCTAGGTACTTATTGCTACTAATATGTTTGGCCCTAATTGCACACACCACACAGCTTTTAGGATGAGGTGTGTCCCGAGTTTCTTGTTAAGTGAAGAACATCACCAGACCTTGTACAGTATGGTAATGGGGGGATGTACTGGGTGTTAATGAATAATGCATAGTATAACATACTGTCATATACACATTGACAAACACATAACAGTCATGACACATCTGAGCAAACTGGGTTTATCAGTGCTAACTACCTTCTCAGTGAGTCCATTTTGTTACAGAGAATTTGCACAAAGCACATGCACCATTGGGCTG